>NW_012267288.1:462849-556698 GCF_000151885.1 Dipodomys ordii
ATTCTGGTGCAGGGTGATATAGAAGGATCTAGCTTTAGTTTTCTACAAGTAGTTAACCAATTTTGCCAGCACCATTTACTGAAGAGGCTGTCTTTGTTCCATTCTATTTTTTTAGCTCCCTTATCGAAGATTAGATGGCTATAGGTCTGTAGGTTCATTTCCGGGTTTTATATTCCATTGGTCCTGAGGTCTGTTCTTGTGCCAGTACCAAGTTATTTTGATTTCTATGGCTTTATAGTAGAGTTTGAAATTTGGTATTGATATTCTGTTGAGAAGCGTTTTTGCTATTCGGGGTCTTTTATTGTTCCATATGAATTTTTGGATTTTCTCTTCTATTTCCTTGAAGAATGAGGTTGGAATTTTGATAGGTATCGCATTGAATTTGTAGATAGCCTTGGGAAGTATTGCCATTTTCACGATGTTAATCTTTCCAATCCAGGAGCATGGGAGTTTTTTGCCACTTTCTAAGTTCTGTTTTGATTTCCTTTTTCAAGTTTTTAAGGTTTTCATCATAGAGGTCTTTCACTTCTTTGGTTACAAACTTAGATTTTTTTATCACTTAAATTAAACACAGTAACTTTTACCTTGCTTTCTTGGTACCATTTTTTTTGAGGGGGGGAGCATATGTTCATAAAAGTAAGGGCAGGGAAACCCCTGGCTGATCATATGATGATTATGCAGCTTCAGTCATTATGAGAGGAAACGAGAGTTTTCTGAAATTTTTATCAATTTATTACTTATTTATTATTTTTGACCACCCTTTGTCAAAAACACATGTAATTAATCTGTGAATAAGGGGACTTGTGATATTCGCATTATAATTTAGGGAGTCTGCTGGCTTAAATCTCAATGTAGGGGAAATTTTTTATGGTGAGTTGGAGATTTTTTCAAAGCCAGAGTTCTTAAGGATATACTTAATTCTTAAGGAAGTAGCAAAACATTGAGGCATTGACAGGAACTGAGTAGTATTTGGACAGTGTCCAAAGAGAGGAAATGGAAACACTGATATCCTCAGATAGGAGACAGAAACTGATTCCAGATTTCATCTCATGTGTACTTTTAAAAGTCCACAACACCCCAAACAAGCTTACTAGCTAATAGTAAGTTATTCTGCTACTTCAGGCTAACTTTTTTGTTGTTTGTGTTTGGTGATACTGAAGTTTGAACTCAGGATGTTGGACTTGCCAGGTAGCTACTTTATTGCTTGAGCCAAGCGCCAACCCTTTTTTGCTTTAGTTATTTTTCACACAGGCTCCACTTTTTGCCTATGCCATCATGGATTATAATCCTATTTATGATTCCCATATAGCTGCAATGATAGGTACATGCTGCGTTACACAGCTTTGTATGTGTTGGTATGTATGTATAGTCTTGTGCACTTTTATCTACACTGTAAACTGTGATTGTCCTGATTATGTACCTCCTAAGTAGCTAAGATTACGGGCATGTACCACTGCACCCAGCTTCAAGCTTTTCTTGTGGTGAAAATTAGAGAGCTTAGTGAATACAGAGATCTTTGCTGAAGTTCAGTGAAACGTCATTTTTTATTTTTTTCGGTTCTAGGGCCTGAACTCAGGGCCTAGGCACTGTCCTTGAGATTTTGTTGCTTAAGGCAAGTGCTATACCACTTGAGCCTTAGCTACATTTTCTGCTTTTTAGGTAGTTAATTGGATATAAGAGTCTCCACTGGCTTTCCTGCCCAGGCTGGCTTTGAACTGTGATCCTCAGATGTCAGCCTCCTAAGAAGCTGGGATTACAGATGTGAGTCAGTAATATTTGTCAGACTCTTTTTTCTTCTTCATTATTGAGATTAAATGATTACAGATTACATAAATTTCACAAAATTCACACTATTGTGGGATAGTGATACTTAGTCACCAACACATTTTAACCTTCATGAGGCACATTTTCTTTATCATGCTCTATAAAGCTTATGGACTCTACAAACTTGGACACTACAGTTATTTTTTCCAAATCGGTGATATGTACATTTTTTCCTTTTGCTTAGTGTAAGCTATTCCCTCTTTCTCTCTCATTCCCTCCCTCCCATCGCTGCCCTTGATTGCTTAGTTAACTTTCATCAATGTCCAGTGTAGCTGATCAGCCCCTCTGTTTTATTTTTTCCCATTTCCCTCTGAATCTGTATCCTCCTCCTAGCTTTCCTCAGATGTGCACATGTATAATATGTGAGATCAAGAACATGAAGTCATCTAGAAATGATATGGCAAATTAAGAAGAGGTCTTTTGCTTCTTGAGTCCTGTTTACTTTGTCATATCTCCTTGCATTTTGAAGTTAACATCCGCATATCAGGGAGACTATGTGCTGTTTGTCTCTCTGGTCTTGGCTTACCTTGATCAATATGATTTGTTCTAGTTCCATCCATTTCCATGAGAATGCCATTATTTTGTCCTTTCTGATGGCTGCATAATATTTCATTGTATATAGGTACCACAATTTTTTGATCCATTCATCTGCAGTGGGGCATCTGGGTTGTTTCCATATCTTGGCTATTGTGAACAGTACTGCAATGAACATGGAAGTGCATGTGTCCTTGTATCCTGGTTCCTGTTGGTCTGGGTAGATGCTTAGGAGTAGTATGGCTGGGTAGTACAGAAGGTCTATACTGTTTTCCAGACTACTTTCCAGAGTGGTTGTATTAGTTCACATTCCCATCAGCAGTACAATTGGGTTCCTCTTTCTCCGTATCCCTGCCAGAATTTGTCATTGGCTGAATTTAGGATACAAGCCATTCTGATTTGTCAGAATTAGATGCTCACTTCATTGGATGGCTACATAAGGGGCACTTAGAAAGGGGCAGGGAATATGGTGTGTTTTCTCTGTTGGTTGGTTCAGCAAAGTCCACCACCAGTTGACTCAAGAAAGAACAGAACGGGCTGGTGTTACTGGAGGGTTTGTCTTAAAAGAGGAATTAAAATGACAAAGGGTTTTTAGGTCTAGGTAAGAGAGATCAACAGGCACAAGAACAACATGGAATTTGTCCTCTGAGATGAGGTACTCTCACAACTTTTATGTTTCTTGTCTATTATTTTCATTCATTCAGATTTCTGTGTTCATGCACACATGTGTGATTGTCTTACCTTATGATCATTTTCTTTAGCCCATTCTACTTTAATGTAGAATTTATATCTTTAGTACTTTCAGAGGTATTTTTTATATTTCTTCTTAGTCTTCAGGTCAAGTCATCACTCCTCTGAGTAATAACATTGAACTAAGATCTAGTTAGATTTCCAGTCAATCCCAAATTATGAAAGAAGATAACAGTTATATATGTTCTAGAAGATCTGGAAGATGCTAAAGCCCTAAGAAGCAAAAGCCATGCTAGGGTTTATAATTCCTGGTAGAAGTGATAGAGAACAAGAGTTTGCTATGGAGTTTCTTTTTCGCATCTCTCTAGGAAAAGAGACATGACTATAAATTTCCCTGTGTTGTGTCCAAAGATTGGGTAGCATCTCTCTATGTGTTTCATATCATCTATGGACTTGTCTTTTTTTTTTTTTTTGCTTTCTAACATCCTTGGTTGTAGAGTGTTGTTCATGGTTTTTGTGCCCCATTTTGGGTACTGTATAAATAAACAAGTCTAAATTTACTCTCATGGACTAAGTTCTCCTTTACCTCTGTTTCTTCTCCCATGTCTTCTGAGGGTTCTGTGGGTAATACTTGTTACATAGCCATAAGAGCCTGGGTTTAATGAAAACCATGGTCCAGTATCAACAAAACCATGACATAATGAAAGTTAGACACTCAAACTTTTCAAGATTCTGTTTTCTACTAATGTACTCCTATATGCTCTTGATATGACATTATATTCTCACCTCAACTATGGTCTGAGGGTGGCAAGGACAGCAACATGTGAAAGTGGTCATCTACAGGACTTAGAGGCAGCCTGGATGAATGAGACAGCTGGGATTAGTGGTGAGAATGTATCCACCTGGGTTTTGAAGACTCAGAAGTAGCAAGGATACATAAGTTAATTGATGGTGGAATAAAGGCTTCTGGGGAAATTGTAGTAACATGGCAGATAGCTACAGCAGAGACAAACATCTCTTTTTTTTGTCAGTGGGGATTTCTTCAGTGGTCACTTGGCACTGACTGTTAGAGCCCCGACCTTTTTCTGCCATAGTTTGGGTCAAATAACACATGAAGAGAATACTAATCTGCATTCATTTTTGTGCATCCTAATAAAAAATATATTGATGTTCCATTAAAAAAAAGATTCCATCTTCTGGGCTTTCTCTTTCCCCCTAACAGGACCTGTTTTCAGGTTCTTTTTCTACCCATGTGAAGCTCCTCTCCTCTCTTAGGAGTCTCATCTTTTCCTTGACATTTCAGTCATTTTCTTGAACCATGTCTTTCCTGGAGCTCTGTTCATGCCTGTTCTTAGTGTGGGATGGGTAGAAGGTTGCTAGGATCCCTCTTACTGTCCTTGGTGACTCAGCAGTTGTATGTTGGAGAAATTCCTTTTCTAGCAGTAATATCTGAAGATAGCAGTTACAGCGTTTTGACTGAAAACTTTCAAATTGATACTGGTTCTGGAAGCAGAAATAGCGTGAGAATGGGTGTCAATGAATCTCTAAAAAGATAGATTACTAGAAACCTGCTTAAGAGACTGTATATCAAATCAGCAAGGTCAAGGAATAATCTTTGAGGAGAATCTGTCACATTGAATACAAAGTGAGCATAATCAAATGAATTTTAAAACATACTTAGAAAATGGTTTTGAAAATGCAAACACCTACTTTTCACTCAACCCCCTTCCTGGCTCTCTGCCTCTTTCTTTCTGAGAAATGGAGGTAGTTAATCTCTTTCCCTCCATCTCTCACAGACCTGAGCAGGCTTGTCTGTTCAGAGAATACGAGTAAGCTACTCCTGCAGGGAATGACTAACCTTCTGTCTGTCTGCCTCAGGATAATGAACATCTTGTTACCTTATATTTCTTATCTGTGGGGAATGTAAAATTCCTATTTAGAATCCTTAGTCTGGCTCCAGCCCTTCCAGTGACTTATTAGGCTCTATGTGATTTGGGGAAGGGCCAAATAGATTGAGTTTTGAGAGAAAGTGTCAAGCGAGTTGCAAGATGTTAGTATGGTTTCAAGGAGCATCAGAAAGGCATGCATAAGGCTGTGTTAGAACTCAGTGGTAGATAGAGCACTTGCAGTACAATTTTGGTGCAATATTGCTTGTTCTGTTGTTTATAAGGAGCACTGGGGCTTGTTACTTCTGTGCTTCTGTACTGCTTTCACCTCATTAGAGTGTTCACAGGGCCTTTGGCTGTGTACCATAGGTCTCTGGGACCACTTGCAGATCAGGTTAAAGCTCTTTCAGTTTCCCTTGGGGAGAATCTCACAGTAACACTTTTCAGTCCTATAGCTGTAAATACCTGATCAGATGACTGAATGGCATATTTATATTCCTCATTTGTGAAAAATGGTTATGTCCTGTGTCTATATTGCATAGCAACATTTTTTCTTCTTCCTGAACATAGATTCTCAAACACCATAAAATACAAGTGTTGATGCATGAACATAGGTGCATGCACACACACATACGCACACGTGTACACACACCTTTAAAAATGGTTAAATCGTTATCAAATTCTAAAGAAAATATCTGAGCCTACCTAGATTAATCTACTGAAACTCTAGCTCTGAAAACTTGTCTTTGATAAACAGTAGAATATGTATTACTTTCCTTACTGAAATAAACACCCTGCTTAGTCCTGTAGCTCAGTAGTGGGGAACATGCTACAGGTCATGGATTCAAGGCCCAGCATCAAGGGAAAGTGGTATCTGCATGGAAAGGTGTAAGTAGAACCATTCAAGAGTAACTTTACTCCTGAAATGCCTTAACGAATCCCGTGGGAACAGAGGAAGAGCCTGTGTGAGTTTGTGCATGAGTATATTATCGCATATGACTATATGGTTCCAAGATGAAGAAAAATAACTCTAATATACAATACACGTAGAAAATGTAGACTTTTTTAGGGGCTGGGAAGGTGGCTCAGTCGTAGAGCGCTTGCCTTGCATGCATGAGGCCCTGGGTTCGATTCCTCAGCACTACATAAGCAAAAAGAAAAAAGCCGGAAGTGGCGCTGTGGCTCAAATGGTAGAGCACTAGCCTTGAGTTGAAGAGCTGAGGGACAGCGCCCAGAGTTCAGGCTCCACGGCCGGACCCCCCAAATAAAAAGAAAAGAAAATGTAGACTTAAAAAAAAGGTTTTATTAGCATATATGCATTGTAGAAGGGTAATTTCTTTTTATCATTTAAATCTTCTTTCTTTTAATTTATTTTTATTGTAAAAGTGATGTACAGAGGGGTTACAATTTTATAGGTCAGGTAATGAGTACGTTTCTTTTTGAACAGTATCACCTCTTCCCTCACTTTCTCCAATTTTTTTCCCTCGCTGCACCTCTCCCCCACAAGGTGTATAGTTCATTTTCAACAGTGTCTAGGCAGTATCACTGCTGAATTTGTTCACCCTTTGTCCTGCTATTGCTGTGCTTCCCCTTCTCCTCCCCTAAAATAGATAAGCTTACATATGAGATAAAAAGTACAGAAATCAAAAATGGTGACAAAAGGGGAAAAACAAAACAAAACAAACCCACAAAAAGTAAAACAAACAATAACTTCTTGTTTCCATTTCTTGGAGTTCGTTTGATAAGCATTTTAAGGGTGTGTTTCGTTGTGACATTTCTGTATAAACATACAGTGTACCTCAGTGACCTCACTTTGTGTTTCTCATTCCTCCTCTTCTTAAAAGGATTTTAACAGGTGTCATTGTTAATGTATTTTCATACATGGGTCTAAAGTACTTTGACCCTTATTCACCCTCTTTTTGGCCCTCCCCACTCGTGCTGGGACCTGTCCCCCAATGTAGCCTGATTTACTTTACTATTATTTATTTTCTTCAACATATATTAATTGTACAAGGGGATAAAGACTTAGCACTTCTTTAAGCAAGTTGCAGAATTGAAGAAATGCTCATATAAAACTATCCAGAAATAACCCATTATTAACACATAAATATTTAGTACTTGCTAAGTTATTTTTCTATTTGTGTGTATGTATGTGCATATATATACATATATAAATGCATATATGTGCACATGTGTAGGTACACTCACATGCATACACACTTGTTTTGGAGGTACTAGGATTGAACTCCAGGTCAATTGTACTTTCTGGGTAGGCCATCTACCACTTTAACCATGCTCTTTTTTTTTTTGTCGGTCGTGGGGCTTGAACTCTGGGCCTGAGTGCTGTCCCTCAGCTCTTCAGCTCAAGGCGAGCGCTCTACCACTTGAGCTACAGCGCCACTTCCGGTTTCTGGTGGTTTATTGGAGATAGGAGTCTCACGGTCTTACGTGTCCGGGCTGGCTTTGAACTGCAATCCTCAGATCTCAGCCTCCTGAGTAGCTAGGATTACAGGCGTGAGCCACCAGCGCCCGGCTAACCATGCTCTTTTAACCAGCCCTTTTTTCTTTTGTTAATTTTCTAATAGGATCTCATTTTTTTTGCCTGGGCACACAAATCTCAGGCCTCCTGTTTACACTTCCCACATGGCTGGGATGATAGGCATGTGTCATCATATGCAATGTTTTATTGGTTGAAATTGATGTCTTACAAACTTTTTGCCTGGATTGGCTTTGAACTGAAATCTTCCTGACATCTACTTTCCAAGTAGCTAAGTTTACAGATGTAAGAGACTGTGCTTGGCTAGGTGTATTTTTTTAGCATCAACATTTTTTCAAAGCCTTTTGTAGTCTATAATTATTTTTTACCTAATATGCTTCTAAGACTAAAAGTATTACCTACAACATTTGTAGTTGTTAAGTGGTATCCCTCTCTACTAATTTATAACATGGTTATTCACAATCTTTTGCTATTAATAAACAACACCAAAACGAAGTTTTATTTGGAAAGTGTTTTGTATGCACCCTTTCTGGGACTTGAACTCAGGGCCTGGGCACTCTCTCTGAGCTTTGATGTTGAAGGCTAGCACTTTTCTGCCTAGGCTGGTAGATCTCAATCTCCTTAGTAGTCAGGATTGTAAGTGTGAACCACCAGCTTCCAGATTGAAAAATCTTTTGAGGAACTTATTTTCAGATGTTCATATATTAGCCTGCTGTTTGTTAATGAACACCAAAGTGAGAAAATGGGTAAGAGGCCTACGAATGACTAATGCTGGTTGTCTTCCTACTTTGGACAATGATTCTGTTAATGTACTACTCCGGTTCAGTCTTATGGTCCAGAACATGTTATCATGATCATGATCATAACATGTTATCATCATGTTATCATTTCATTGGTGAGATGAAGCACTAGAGGCAAATGTTAGTGTACTATTGAATTAAGATCTATTGAAGCCAGACATGGTGGTGCATGCCTATAATCCCAGCACTTATGAGCTGAGACAGGAAGATGGTGAATTCAAGGCCAGTCTGACTTATATAACAAGACCCTGTTCAAAATTTCTTTTAAAAAAAGACCATTTGAATATAAAATAACAGGAGCGGGTTAAAAATAAAAACTCTTTGTATTTACTGAATGAATCTCAGCAGGTTCGGCTCAGTATTTGATTGTGGAATTTTGTCTTTATTTGAAATATTCCATGAAGTGAGGCCTATGAAGGTATATTAAAGTAACATTTTAATTTTTCACCTATTATGAATCGTTATATAATGTTGAGCAGTCTAGGTGTTCAGACTGGTGATTACATTTTCTGGGTTTACTGTGTGAATGAAGAAGGAAAAGCATAGAACATGGCTTAGTTTATTGTCATGAAGAGGTTTGCTGTCTGTTAGTGGGTAGCAATAACGAAGATGGTACAAGATCAGTTCTCTTCAGTGAGCTCAAAATGCCATGGAGGCCAGGGGAAAGGACATGGTACTTAGGGATGAACATAGGTCCCATGGAGGGAGGGACTTGAATATATGTTAGATGTAAGGGGCACTGTGAATGAATGGAGATTGGCATTGCAATTAGAATAGCATGAGAAAAAGACCAGAGAAGCCCTCTGTGAGGAATAGGTATTGATGTTTGGTAGAAGTATGTGATGCATAATGGCAGAGGAGCAGGTTCTGTAGGAAATGGAAGACTGAATTATCAAGTGTCTAGGATAGCCTGAGGAGGAGCTGAGATCTGACTTAGTCAGAAGTAGGCACAGAAGCTCCTGATAAGACTGGAATGTGCTATAAGTAAATTTATCTGGTAGTGTCTTTGTTGGGTAGATTAGAAAGGAGAAAGAAAATTAAGCTCTTAAATGAACACAGGGGACCCTGTTGTCCATCTTGGCTCCATTAAACTCATTTTAGCTCACTGAGCAGCTCCGAACTGTGCCTCCACACCCTGAGCACTGCTTGCAGTACTTCAGTAATGACTCCAGTGGGGCTTGAACTCTGGGCCTGGGCGCTGTCCCTCAGCTCTTCAGCTCAAGGCAAGCGCTCTACTGCTTGACCACAGCGCTACTTCCAGTTTTCGGGTGGTTTATTGGCAATGAGAGTCTCACGGACTTTCCTCCCTGGGTTGGCTTTGAACCGCAATCCGCAGATTTTAGCTTCCTGAGTAGCTATGATTACATGCATGAGCCACCGATGCACAGCAAGCTGTGAGTTTTTGAGGTCATCATGGTTGATCCTTTTGAGACAAAAAAATGAAGAAAGCCTTAGAAGTCATCTTCTCTGCCACTTATACACATGTTACAGATATATACTTGTATATAATATATATCATATCTATCTATCTATCATAGATAGTAGGGAGACCTGTGACAAAAAAGATATTTCTCAAGGAGACTCCAGAATCCCATTTATATTTTGAGAGCAAGAGAGAATGGGTCTATCAAGTGAAAATAGACTTAATTAGTTAATATGTTTCACAGTTCCTTCTTGTCCCATTCCCGGGTTTTCATATAAGTTGAGAGAGGAGAACATGGAAGCACTTATTTCCTTCCTTCCTTCCTTCCCTCTTTCCCTCCCTTCTTCCCTTCCTCCCTCCTTCCCTCCCTCCCTCCCTCCCTCCCTCCCTCCCTCCCTTCCTTCCTTCCTTCCTTCCTTCCTTCCTTCCTTCCTTCCTTCCTTCCTTCCTTCCTTCCTTCCATTTTTATTTGCTTTTACTGTATGATTTCATTTTTCATAAGGCATCTAACATGGCTGAATGGGGAGTGCTAGATGCTGGGAAAGGAAGGACATGTTTAGTGGGGCAGAGCTTTATTTTATTTATTTATTTTTTGTTCTAGTATTAGGGCTTGAACTCAGGACCTGGGCACCGTCACTTAGCTTTTTCACTCAAGGCTAACATTGAACCTCTTGAGCTACAGCTCCACTGCTGCCATGCTGGTGGTTAGAGATAATTCTTTTGGATTTTTCTGCCCATGTGGCTCTGAACTGCAATCTTCAGATCTCAGCCTCCCGAGTAGCTAGTAATATAAATTATGACCCACTACTATATGGCTCAGAGCTTCAGTCTTGAATGATTAAAGTTGTAGAGGCAGTTTAAAAGGCACATGTTGATGAGCAGCCTAAACTCTGTTTTATCGCAGACTTTAACTTCACCATGGCCAAATTGGTACTAGATTTTTAACTGTCAGGCTGACAGTTGAAGGCAAAAAAACATGTATTTCCAGAGATAGCAAGAAAAAAAAACAGTTTAAGGTCAAGATAAAAACTAGGCTGGGTGTGGTAGTATACAGCTATAATCCCTCAACTTGGGAGGCTGAGACAAGAGGATCACAAGGTTAAGGCCAACCTGGCTGTGTATGAACAACAACAAAAAGGAGTAGGACATGGAGATCTGCACTACTGAGGTTCAAAGCCAGACCAGGTACAAAATTGGAGTCCATTTCAACTAATAAGCTAGGCGTGGTGTTTTTTGTTTGTCATCCCGGCTACATGAGAAGTATAAAAATGAGGACTATAGTTTAGTTATAGCCTGTTTAGACATAAAATGAACAAATCCCACAGTACCCTATTAAAAGAATAAGGCAAAAAAGGCTGGTGGAATGGCTTAAGTGATAGAGTGTCTATCCAACAAGTGCAAATCCCAGTACCAAACTGGAGGCTAGCTCCCACCATGAATGAGAGCAAACTCTGGTACTGGTACAAAACAAATAACATAAACAACAGAATAAAAAACAGTACTGAGAGAGAAAGAAATCATGATTCTATTTTCACTCTATAACCAAGTATATGCTTACGCAGTTGGCCCTCAGCATCTACAGATTCTTTGTGAATTCAGCCAACTTCAAATTTAAAAATATTTAGAAAAGAATAGCATTTGTACTGAATATGTACAGAATGTTTTAGTGTAATTTCCCCTGAGCAGTGTAGTATCACAGTTACTCACATAACATTTACATTGCATTAGGTATTGTAAGTAACTTAGAAATGATTTAAAATATATTTAATCAGATGCTATGTCAGTGTATACATGTACTTTTCTCTTTGTATAAAGAACTTGAGTATCCAAAGGGTTTGGTATTCCTGGGAGGTCCTGGAGCTAATGCCTAGCAGTTATGGGAGGAACACTGTAAACAGTTTATTAAAATGAATTAGACTTGATAAGATAAAGTAGAAAATACTTAACTCTTTCTCACCCCCTGTTCTCTCCAACAAGCTCTGATCACTCATTCCCTCCTCAGGCAGATCCATGGCTTTCCTTAAGTTTCCCAGATCAGTCTCATTTGCTTTGGATGCCTAAAAGTCCAGTGAAATCCAATATTGAAGCCTCAATCTTTCATCCAAGGCACAGTCTGTTCTTGCCTCTAATTTAAGCCTGGATTTACATTTCCATTTTGTTTCCCTACTTCATTTCTCTGCATCTTCCTCCTCCTCCCAGAATGTGGCCTCTGGCTCTACAGGGATTTTAAAGGCTGAACAAAGAGGTGTCAGGTCAATAGAAGGCTTTCTTGATTGCCACAGTTAAGATCTGGCAACAGGCCCTCTCTGAGAGTTGGCAAAATCTCTTTTTCTTTACCTGGAGTTGTTGAGGAGCGCTGTAATCTACTACTAACCCTGTGGAATTATCAACCACATGCCTGTGACCTCAGTTAATTTGTGACTCTACTTCTTTTTATTGGGGGTCCCCTTTCCCCTTCTAGGGGACTCATGCTCAAGATGACTCATATTGAGCTCTCTTTTGACATCCAGGACACATGAAGGTATTATTGTTGCCAAAATCAGTTTCCAGCACAGCACAGTATTTCCTCTCCTCTTTTGCTCTCCTTGCCCAGCTTTTCTGGATGTTTTTTCAAATGAGGGTGATTTCTTGGTCCCTTAAACTCCAGGAGCAAATGCCAGTCGATTCAAGTTGTCAACATACTCTTTCATTTGATTAGTGGTATGCTAGTATTTGTAACTACTTTGCAGTTCTCTAGTAACTGACTTCAAATGGATGATCTGTGAGGAGTCCTCTTGAATAATCTTCAAGCTTCTTGGTGATGTTTCTCCTGGACGTAGAAGAGAGCTGAGGTGTACTGAGGGTTGCTGATGGCTCTGAGAGAATTCTACTGCTCCTGACACCATTGATGTCCTGCACACATGCACCCAGTGCTGTCTTTAGTCTGCGCACTTGTGAAATTGAAAGAGCACAGGGCACTCCTCACTCGCTATCATCTACATTTAGTATGAATAGTGAAGATGAAACTGTCAGAGAACACGTTGTATCTAAATAGATAAACATACCAACTGTTTCAAATTTAACAATCCATATACCAGTCATGGAAAATGAAAGAACCATTTTAATTTGGTTTGATTCTAGGTTAGAAGAAATACCAAGGAATATAGCTTAATTTTTAAAATGTTTTCTAGTCAGAAGGGTTTAACTACATTAACATGTAATACAACACTTAATTTTTTACTTAAACTGTATGTTGAGAGTCAGCACAAGTAATGTGATATTTTGAGAGTCAAAGAAATTGCTAAGAGAGAAAGAGAGAGAGGGGAAAGCAGAGAAAGGCGGGGGGAGAGAAAAGGAATAGAAGCTAGGATTGTAGGCCCTGGATTTGACTCCTAGCACTACAGAAAAAAAGGACAAAATGCATATCATAAAACCTTCAGAAAAACTAGGCTTTTCTAGCTGTAATAAAACATTGCTCTTTTTTTAAAAATAGCTTATATTAGTTATGGAGGGGAGAATTTCATTGTGACATTTCCACCCATGGTTACAATGTAGTCCAATCAATCTCAACCCCTCTATCCCTCTCCCTTCCTCCTTTTCCTCTTCCAAAGACAATCTCAGCAGGATTCATTGTTCTATTTTCATGCCTATAAACAATCTATTTCAACCATGTTCATCCTCACTTACCTCCTTAGTCCAATGCCTTCTCATAGTATCATCTCAGAGCCTGTTTCTTCCTTACTGTTCTGCCTTCATCCAGATTCTCCATGCTGTTTTCATATATAGTTGGATTATTCACCTTCTTTTTCTTCCTTTTTCCTCCTAAGTAGTTTCTTAATTCAATTCATGTTCTGTGTTGACTTATGTGTATGTACACACACACACACACACACACACACATATGTATGTGTCTATGAATATGTATGTCTAAGTCTAGCTTCCATGTATGAACAAAAATGGTGTCTTGTGTTTTGGGCTTGGATTGAAAATTTTGCTCTTTAAAATAGAAGTATCCAGCCTGGCACCAGTGATTCACTCTTGTAATGGTGGTTTGACGCCAGCAAAAAAGCCAAAAGTCAAGGGTGTGGCTCAAGTGGTAAGAGCCCTAGCTTGAGCAAAAGAGCCAAGCAAGAGCTCAAGGTCTTCAATTCAAGCCCCGGTATGGACATATAATATAATACATACATACACACACATACATATACACATAAGTATCTATGAATAATAAATAATTCAAAATTATATTAGCAACAGGCTTCAGTAGTCTGAAAAAGATGTCTGATGAGGCCAGATAGCTGAGTTAGGAATCATAGACACAGAGAAGATGTTTGATGTATATGTATTCGGTTTATTCCAGGTCATCTTCATGCAAATTATGAAAATTTTAAAGAGCCTGCCTGTCTGCATAGGTTACTGTAGGTTAGATGCAAAAGGCACTCTGCACATAAATGAAGTCAATGGATACACGGAGAGCATTGGAGCAGTGTGTGATCCATATTAAGAACTATACAAGTATATGATTTGTTGTTGTATTTTATATGCTATGCTGAGGCAGAGGATGAAGGAACCCAGTATGAGCTACGTTGGGTGATCTTGATGTTGCTTCTGGGCTGCTAATTCTGTAATGCTGATTCTTAAAAACCTAAAATATGAACATGAACTACTTCCTGACAGTAGATGGAATCACATGTTTAATAATTCTGTTTTTTTGTAAATCATCAAAGTTGATGACTATACTGTCTTACATGCAAAGTCAACTGATTGCAGAACAGGTGGTGACTTTTCTTTCCCCTTGCTGCATCTGTACACATTCTAAATTTTGATGATAAACATATACTAACATAAATAAATAACCCAACAAAAATAATGAAAGATTATTTTGTTCAAAAAGAAGCATAAATATGAATTCTAATGCATTTTCATGTCATATATATTGTGTTGTAGTGATGAGAGATAAAAATGAGTCAGACATCAGAAAAGTATGTCTTGATCATTAAATTTTGCTTCATACAGAAACTGGAACAGAAGGCTGTATCTGGATAAAGAAAAAAATTTGGATGTTTCAGATAAGACAAAAAAAGATTCAGAGATACCTTAAAAGGTGGAAATGAAGAAAGACAAATAAATGGGTTAAAGTAAAGTGAATTTTAGGTGCTTACCAACCTATAATCCAAGCTATACAGGAAGTAGAGATAGGAATGTTATGGTTTGAGGCCAGCATAGACAAAAATAAGCTGGGTATGGTGGTTCATAATCCAAGCTATGCAGAAGACAGAGGCAAGAGGATCATGGTATGAGGCTAACCCAAAACAAAAGTGCATAATCCTATCTGAAAAATAAACCAGAGTACTTGCCTAGAAAACATAAGGCCCTTAGTTCAAAACTCTACTACTTGCATTGACAATGGACACTACCCTAGGTTTCCTCTGCCAGGCAAAGTTCCTGGTGCTTCAGATAGATTGGCCCATTTCGTGTCTCAACAATCACTGGAAACAGACATCTGGGACTGTCCTATTACCTGAGATCCTACAGTTGTTCTCAAAGTTGCCACAAAATAAATGGAGATTTCTTACTCCCATTTTGGGCATTTGGATCTTGAATTCTGAGTCATACTGTTCCAGAAGCCCTCATGGGTTAACAATTTTCACCACTAGACTCTAGTCAGGAAGGTAAATGGTTGATCTGGGTTCATTCTTAATCCCAATATGAGTATTTCTGATATAGCATCCCTACCGGCTCCTATAGTAACCCACTCTGCAAGGGGATATGGGATTCAAGAGCCTAGGAGATCGGAACTGGAGGTTCAGAAGTAACCAAAACTCTGCAATGAGTGAAAAGAGATCAAGAGCAATAAGGACAGAGCTACAGAGAAACTCAAAAAATTTAAATAGGCAAAAAGAAAAGGGGAGGTCCATGTGAAAGAGAAGTGGTAGCCAAAGATAGAGGAAAGCCTGAAATATGTGGTATCACGGGAAAGAAAGGAATGGGGATGGGACGGTTAACAGTGTTTAGTAGTTCAAGGAGGACAAGGTAAATGAGGACTGTGGGTCCACGAAGTTTAACTACAAGGAAGTGTCCATCTCCTGGGCATCCGCTATGCCCATTAAACCTAAACAGAGGGAGAGTATCCCAACTGAAAACACTAGGGGTTCATCTTTTTCGAATCTTTTTTTTTTGATAATCTGAATATCACTACTCTAGTAAGATTTGTAACATTGTTATCCAGTCTAAGTGATCCTACTCCTAATGTTAACTCATACTCTGCTTGGGGTAAGCAAAAACTCCCAAATCTTCTGAATGTGAATGTTTATCAAACTATTTGTACATGCAACAGGCTTAAGTAAACAGTCCTTTTCTTTTTCTTTTCTTTTTCTCCTGTCCTGGTGCTTGAACTCAGGACCCCTTTGGTATCCTTGAGCTTCTTTTGCTTCAAGTTAGTGCTCTATCACTTGAGCCACAGCTCTACTTCCAGCATTTTTGGTAGTTAATTGGAGATAAGAGTTTCAGGGTCTTTCCTGCCCCAGCTGGCTTTTAACCACAATTCTCAGATGTCAGCCTCCTGAGTAACTATAATTACGGGAAGGAGCCTCTGGTGCTCAGCAAGCAAACAGGCTTTTAAACTCGAGTGAAGGACTTTGGTTCATTCTGTTAGTTCCAGGATACTTCTACATATATTGGTCTTTGAATGGTTAGCTATTATATTAGAAATACCAGAATTAATAAGAATGTCTGTTTGCATTCAACAAAAATCATCTATGTAAGAGATTATTAAATATCCCTAATTACCCTGAAAGAGATGAGTAAGCATAATCATAGTTATTTTATCATTCTGGCATATTTAACAAACACCTCTGATATGGTAACACAATTACTGGAGAAACAGCTGTTTGTTAAACTGTTATGTAGAAAATAGTAATGTATGGACAGATATGTAGCTTTCTTCCCCCCCCTCTCTCTCTCTCCCTCTCTCCCTCTCTCTCCCTCTCTCTCTCTCTCTCTCTCTCTCTCTCTTTTGGTGCCAGTCCTGGGGCTTGAACTCAAGGCCTGGGTGCTGTCCCTGAGCTTTTTTCCTCAAAGCTAGTGCTATCCCACTTGAGCCATAGCTCTACTTCTAGCTTTTTTGATAGTTAATCGAAGAAAAGTAAGAGTCTCATAGACTTTCTTGCCTGGGCTGGCTTCGAACTGAGATCCTCAGATCTCAGCCTCCTGAGTAGCTACCAGCATCTGGCTCTCATAACTTTTTTTTATTTCTAATTATTGGTTGACATTAATATAGCTACAAGATTACCCCATATATCAGAATTATGGCAATATTACCTCTTCAGAATTAAATAATGAACTTGGAAATAGGCAATCAGGCCTCTGAGAAACAAAACAGTTCCTTAGCTCATGTGAGTTCCTTCAAAGAAGGGTCTAGCCATTGCCATTGCTTAGTTTGTGCCTCATATAAAAGGAAATACTTATATTTTAAGAAGCATATTTACTTTTTCTAGAATTCCTAATAATTAATCATTCCATAGCTTGATTTATAGTGGTTTAAAGTTTACTGTGATTGGGAATAAAACCTAGATAGCTTTTGGAATCTATATGTTCCTTCTTACGTTTATTTAGCTTATGAAATTGAGAAGAGTGGCTCCATGTATTTGAAACATTTCTATCATAGTATTAGAATTTAAATGTTTCTAGATTTACTAAAGTCTTAGGCTATGGTGGATCATTGATTCTCTTTAGAATTTGTTTGTAAGGACAAGCCTTTGGTAAGATCATTCTGTGCCAGAATGACCTGCTCTCAATAGCTGTCCAGCTTCTCCTCCCAGAATTCTGCTCAGATTGTCCCTCCTAATCTCTCCCTCAAGATGCTCTATGGCTCTCAGAATGTGTTGCTTCTTGAGTCTAAGCCTTGGTGCAGATCAGCTCTATGGGCTTTTGGGTTTTGAGGCTCAAGGTACTGTTTAAGTGCCAGTTCCCCCCCAAAAAAAAAACAAGACAGGATGCTGCAAATAAGACTGGCTCTGGTTCTTACTGAATTTCAGGCCTATTTTCTTTCAGTCCTGCTGGTTCTTGAAGATATAGCACCAAACATTTCAACATGTTTCTGACTTCTAGCTTGGGCTAAGTCTTACCAGTCTCTTAAGTCATCCTTTATTTAGATATTCACAAGGGCAAATATGCCCTCAGCTGAATGTGTTTTGAATTATGTAGTTGATTTTCATATCGAATAGACTATATTTTAAATTAAAGTTGAAGCTGTGCAGAAAGCTTCCTTGTAATTTTCTGTGTACTTGAGTCTGTCAACCTGCTGATGTAGTAAGTGAAACTAATCATTTGATTGGAGTATAGCATCATTTTATCTCTAAAACACTGGGAAGGCCATGCTCCATTACAAATGAATTAAATTAGGGAGAGCAAAATAAGAAGTAGAGATTGATTGTCAGTTGAGATGAGTATAAAACTGAAATATGGAGTCTTGGGGGAACTGACATGCTTTGCTGACTAGAGCTGCAGTTCTCTGAACACTGGATACAAACTAGGGTTATACAGGAAACACATGGGTGAGCACCTCAGATTTGGTTCTGACTGAGGTGTTGGTATTTTTTTAAGTTCCCCAAGTGGTTCTAACCTGCAGCCAGCTTGGATTTTTATGTAGCATCGCTACCAAACATTTGTCTACCAAGGATTGCTTAGTAGATAAAAAGCAGTAGGTAAATTACCACATGGCAAGCAAAAAAATGAGAAACCTTTATTTAAAAATTATTTTATGATCTTTGTGCAAAAGAGATTTTAATTCCATATGTCCACTTATGAGTATAATACATCCTGATTAGTATAACACCTTTCATCTTTTCCCACATTGAAAGGAACTTGGGAAGTTCTCAGAGGTTTATATTTCCTTCTTAATTTTGAAATAGAAAAGTTCTGAAACGTCAAGTTTTTCCTAACTTCTTTGGTAGCAAAAATCGAACCAAAAGTGAATATATCTGAAATCAAAACCTGAGACCTTTTCTAGTCTTTCATCATCCTATCTGGTATGCATAGTGCTATATTTTGTTACAGAAATATTCTTGTCTCTCACAGATTGGTGCCCCAAACTCAACTAGGGTCTGATATAGATAAGACTCTTTTCTGAAATGTGTAAAATTTTGAACTCTGAAATACATTTATTCCCCCATGAGGTTAAGAAAAGAATTAGGGTAACACTAAGGGAGCATTGTGATGGGAAAGGGTGATAGAATAATTTTCTCTCTTCCTATTAGATTAAGAACAACACATCTCTCATTAGCTAGGCTGTGGGTTAGTATCTACATTAGCTGAACACAGTGGCCAGTTTCAGAGTGTGGCTTTTGGTTCTCCTGTGCACTTTTCAGGCCTAAGCTAAGAGGAGAGTTCACTTAACACACATGGTACGATAAACAAAGTTTAAAGACACAAATAGGTACAGTAAAACAAGCAAACAAAACCATCACTGGCCCTTAAAAGACTTCAGCAAGTCAGCAGGAATTGAGAGGCTGCTTAGGTAGGTGGTTCTTGCTCTAATCTCTTAGGAGGTGGGCTGAGAATATGGTTCAGGACCTCATTCTTTGCATGCTCAGCTGCTGCTGAAGTGCCATGTTCCTTCTAGAAGGCTAACAGATCCTCATACGGAAAGGAATTCTAGAGCTAGGGGTATGGTAATTATTCCAGCAATGAGTAAATGAAAGAATAAAATAAATACTAGTCTCTAGTCTTGCCTTATGCAATTGCCCATGGCCTTAGCCTTTTAATAAATTTCACAATCATTTGAGACTAAGTTTTTCTGTTCTGACGGTTGCACCTGTCTTAGGCTCTTGGCAGGGGAATACCTTCTCTTCAAATGTCCTCAGTCCTCCCTCAGACAGCTTTTTCACTGCTCTGGATCCCTTTTGTATTCTCAAAGTACAGCTTCTGTCAACTTCTGGAAGGCAGAGAAGTCCTTGCTCTCAATAAGGTTGGGAAAAGACAGGTCCCTTCCTTGGAACAAGCAGGCTCAGGAGTCAAACATCAGTTGCAGAATTAAAAATGATTAATTATATGAACTCCCATTTGTTTAAGACATGAACGTGAGCTGAAACAATGCTATGTGAACACATAATAGGATTGTACCTAGTTTGTGTTTTGCTTGCTCAGCAGTTTCCCATTTGGAGGCATAACCTGCCTTTGGGGTTTCTGTCACAGGTCTTTTTCCTCTTGGAACAGGTACATGGAAAGTATTCTACATCCCACCCTCACTTCCACTGCAGAGATTTGCAGGAGGGAGCTAATATACGAATCTTGTTTTTTTGTGTGTGTGAAAAAAATAAACCTAGGCACTTTAGGACACTGGAGTTCTTTCTGCTCATCTCCCTTCTTCCTGGTTTCCAGAATGCTCTGTTTCCTCCCTCATTCCAGTCCTTCCCCTCCTCCCCCCCACCAAATCTTTGAAAATATACAGTGTGGAGAATATAATAGTTTCTTTTTCTCAGCCTTTGTATTTTCAGCCTTGTTTCTAGTTTGAGAAGGAAAACAGGCAACCCCATGAAAGGAATTCAGGAGTGGAAAGTAAAAGAGAAAGTACAAGAGAAAAAAAAGATTGGTTTTGGTCCTCTGTGATCACCTTATGATCACTATTTGTCTATGCTATTTTCATGTCTCTGAGCCACAGTAGGGTCTTCCCGGATATTTATTTCACAGAATGGGAAGCCACTCACAAGATTTTACTATTCTGACATACCTATGACATTGTGGTAGGATAGCAGTACCCAAATACCTGAAAATATTGCCATAAACCTTATAAACAACTCAAAATGTTAAATATGCAATGATGGATATTTTCATCTTTCTTGTATTTGAGTTCACATTAATGGATTTATCAAGGTTTCCTGTGGTTATTCCATTTCTCCCAGTCCTTTTTTCTCCTTAAGTCCTCTAAATGTAAGCTCCCAAGGTTGGAGAAAGAAGGATGATTGCTTTCTCCCCACTATGTTCTGAGAGAGTCTTCTGGCCTCAAGAATCAGGTACATCAACAGCATATACTTTGGAATGCATTCATAGCAGCTAGCCAGGCTACTTTCCTTATGGGTCACAGTGCTGAAAAGTGGTTCTGGTAGAGTCTCAGGGTACACATTGTTTTTGCCTTCCAGAAAATTAATGTAAATTAATTCAAATGGGAAATCCACAATTTAACCTTGAAATCCCATGTTCCCCCTTTAAAGTGTCATTACTGTAATATATTCAGCTGTGGGACCACCTCCCCCCGCCCCGCATATCCCCACCTTTACTATCTCTAAATATCCAGCACATACAGGTGCTACATATTTAGAACATAGAAGATGTGTTCTGACTGGAGGGTTGGGGGAGCTTGTTCACTATGGAACTTTTATTGATACCAAGCATAGATTTACCCAAAAACAGTCTTCATGTTACCTTTATTTCTGTTTTTTTTTGGTGTTTTTTGTTTTTGTTTTTGCTGGTCCTGGGATTTGAACTCAGTGTCTGGGGACTGTCTCTGAGCCTCTTTGTGCTCAAAGCTAGCACTCTACCAATTGAGCTACAGTGCCAGTTCCAGTTTTTTGATGGATAACTGGAGGTAAGACTCTTACTGCCTTTCCTGCCTAGGCAGGATTAGGAGCATCAGCTTCAGATTTCAGCTCCTGAGTAGTTAGGATTACAGGTGTGAGCCACCAGTGTCCGACTTTTTGTCTCTCCTTTTTAAAAAGTGTTCTTCTTTGTTAATGTTTTTAGTAAGGAATTAAGTATGCACAGTGGGAAAGGCAGATGTGCACCTAAAAATTAGGATGAGTAAGGGTTAAGTCACTTGGCATTTTGAAGTGCCTCTTATGTATTCCCTTTTCACCTGCCCTGTGGGTTGATGACACTTGATTTTATGTGGTGTTTTCTCCAAAATGGTTGTTGCTGTGTCTACCAGTTTTACACTGAGTGTTTGAGCATAAGCCTAATTAAGCAATTCTCTCAATATTTCAAGAATTTATATATTAACTGACATCTTTGAGGGGTAAAAATTATATTTAATGTTTTTGTTAGGGTATCATGTTTATTTTAATAACAATGAAGACATCTATTCTGAGTGACATACTTAACATTTTAAAACTATCTATCATATATACCAATATGCATATATTCTGGCCACTAACCTTTGAAAAAGTAATCAACATGGTTCACTTATATTTGGTCTGTAGTTTCTACATACAGGTTTTTATTTTATAACAGCAGTGGTGGCAGCAAACTTAAGCTTCAATGCAGCAGTTCCCAATTTGGGTTACATATCTTTTTTTGGGGGGGTCAGTTGTGGGGCTTGAACTTTGGGCTTGGGCGCTGTCCCTATGCTCTTCAGCTCAAGGTGAGCGCTCTACTGCTTGAGCCACAGCGCCACTTCCAGTTTTCTAGTGGTTTATAGGAGATATGAATCTCACAGACTTTCCTTCCCAGGCTGGCTTTGGACCATGATCCTCAGATATCAGCCTCCTGAGTAGCTAGGATTACAGGCATGAGCCACCAGCACCCAGCTTGGGTTGTATATCTTTAAGTATTGCATTGGTAGCTACATATATCTTCTTCTAATTTGATTTTTTCCCCTTGTATTTTATTAGGTGCAGAGAGAGCTAGCAGCTGTTATTGCTTTGAAAGCAAGGAAGTCTGGTGAGTATTCTTTGATGCAGCTCTAGGAAGATTATAATTCTTTAGGGATATTTCACATATTACCTGAAAGTGTACAGTTGAGTGGATCTCAGGATTCTTTGATGTAGAATGTGGGGAAGTATGACTGTTTACTTTTAAAAACACATATCCTACCATCCAAATAGCATATGATGTTTTGTGTACTTCTTAAAGGTAAAATATTACTACTTTCCTCTAATTTATTGTAGATTTTATGGAAAAGTATTTTAAATGTTTCTAGTCCACTGCAACATGAAAACAGATCTAATTAGATGACAAAAGAAAGTAATCCTCTTGCATTTGGTATCACCAATGGAGAACAATGAATATGATGATGATGATCTTTTTTAAGACTATTTTTTATCTCTAAGCAGTTTCTCCTAAAAATAATTTTGATTGTATAATGACATTCCAAAATAAGCATTTTTTACAGGATTGATTACATGACTCAGATTCCTCAAACCTATAGCATGTAATCTGTGGAAAGGGAAAGGGAACTTTTAAATAGATTTTGAAGGGGAAAAAGGCTTTGCTGAAATCCAATATAAAATGGAGACTCACTGAAGTAGAAAAATGCTTGCTGAGAGAGGAGAAATGTCAGAAGAAGTCATCTTGTGCTACTCTTCCTTCATCAGAGGGAGGAGGTTGGTGCTAAGTGAAATGAAAAACAGAAAGGAAGTATTTCTTCAATAATGTTAAACTAAAATAAGAGTTTTCCACCAGAGAGACTATGACAAGATCAGGGTGAAGACCAAGTTTGAAGAACTGATGGAACAGAAATGTCTAAAGCCATGTATTTTACATGTTCTTTGACTAGTTGGAAGCTATAAGACTTTTGTTTGTTACTTTTTAAATCAAACACGCCTTAGTGTAACCTAGCTTATTATAATACACATTCCTTTCTTTAGTGATGTGATTGATCAAGAGGACAGATGTTATAAAAGGATGGTAGAGAGAAGGATGTGAGAAATGGTGATTGATCATGGGTATTGACCAGCGAGGGCAGCATGAATATGTATCCCCTGGGAAGAACATTAGATTATGGATATTTGTAGAAGCAAAAGCCAAAATGAAGAAAGTAGATCAATACAAATATTTTAAGAGGAGTTGGATACAGTAGCTCAAGCCTGAATAGTACTAGATGCTTGGGAGCCAGAGATCAGGGAAGCCAACTGGGGCATGGAAGTTCAAGAGATTCTATCACAATCATTGTCTGGGTACAGTGACAAATGTCTGTTATCCCATCAATGAGGCAGGGGGTACGATGGCTGGGTGAAGTGGCATATGCCTGTCATCTTCAGTATACAGCACAGCACAACTAGGAGGCCCAGGTGTAAAGCAAGACTCTACCTTGAAAATAACCAAGGCCAAAGGATCTGGAGGTATAGATTGTTTGGTAGAGTGCTTGTCTTGCAAACAACAAGGCCTGGAGTATTTAATCCCCCATGCCACCAAAAAGGATGAAATAAAAAAAGAGTGACATTGATCAAGATTCATTGTATTCACATTCTACTTTGAACAAAAGATAAAATTATTTTTTAAAAGTGTTTTAGAATAAGGAAAGTCAGGGGCTGGATTAAACCAGAGTGGGATGGAAAGGCCTCTGACAGCACAGAGACTCAGCAAGGGAGTGAGCTCTGGGGAATTCAGATGAGAGCATTTGAACAGAGGCATTATGCCAATTGTGTTCAAGGACCACAGAAGTCTAAGAGCCACTGAAGGAAGAATAGTGAACAGGGCAGAAAGAGGGACCTTTCACTATGAAATTTGAACTTTGGGGAGGGAGATGGGAAGGGACGGGAAGGGGAAACAAAGGATGAGGCAACAATGCTTGATAAGAAATGTACTCATTACCTTGCCCATGTAATTGTAACCCCTCTGTACAGTATTTTCACAATAAAAGAAAAAAATAAATTTGAACTTTGTGGAAGTGAATTATGTTCCAAAGTGTATACTGTTGAATTAGCTGATTCTTGAGCCCTTAAAACTCAGGACTGTTATGTAGTAGAGAGAAAGCATTTGTCCCTTTCTCCAACATTGGGAATTTGGACTCTGGAAATGCTTCTGTTTGCAGTTAGAGGACTTAGGAGAAAAAAAGACTGGGAGAGATGGGTATGATAAGTAACCAGAGGAAAACCTTGATAAATATGTTCATGTGTTCACTTCTTTGCCAAATTTTGATCAGGCACCTGCTGCATGCGCTACACAGTGGGGCACAGAGGATAGGGAGCAAAGGCAAACTTGGTTTTTTATGCTTTGTGTGCATATGTGTGCTAGACCTGGGGCTTGAACTCAGGGCCTGAGTACTGTCCTTTAGCCGATTCATTCAAAACTGGTACTCTATCACTTGAGCCACACCTCTGCTTCTGGCTTTTTGGTGGTTAGTTGGAGATCAGAATTTCAAGGACTTTCCTATCCCGGAAGGCTTCAAACCACAATCCTTAAATATCAGCCTCCTGGGTAGCTAGGATTTCAAGAATGTGCCACTTATGCCTAGCCCTTTATATTTAAAATCACAGCATATATTTAATAAATATAAAAACGAGTCAGTCTGGAAAATGGGAAACTTACTATTGTGAATTTAGGAGGTGATAAAAAGGACGATTGTTAAGCACAGACTTATTTAGAATTCCAACTGCAGGATGGTAATTTCTATGGAAACTTCTGGTTGTTTAAAACTATATATTTTTAGGAAGATTATTTTTTAAAGGAAGATGGTAGGTTCTAGTTTTAAAAAAGTGTTAAAATGATAGCACGTCTGGAGCTTGACAAAGGAATTGATTACCTTAGTGTCTCAGGTCTTACAGTAAAACTGCTAATTAGGACTCAGGTGGTCATGCCAGATTTATGACTAGCCACCAAGGGTTATTAAAACAAGCATTAGTATAAAGAAAAAAGTTTTACTTTCAGCTCGCCATACAAACGAATGTAAAAACAACTGCCAATCAATATCAGCTCTATAAATGATTCAAAGCTGTAGCTTAGTAAAAAATCCATTTTGTTGTAATTTTCTAAGAGGCTATTAGAATGTGCCTTTTAACTATTTTCTAAGAGCGTACCTTTGTGGATGTGAAGAGCATTTAAGGCTTTGTAAAATTACAGAAATGAGCACAGGCAGCCTCACATTTCTTTCTCTTTGTTGACCACATATTCTACTGCTAACGTTAGCTCATTAGTGTCTTGCAAGATGTTTCTTCCCTTTTCTGGGGAATCTACAGCCAAAGCACATCAGCTCTCATGATGTTTAGATCCTGTGAAATTTCTGTTGTAGTGGGCTTCTATTTCTGGAAGCCAGAAATCTCCTATCAGTAAATCTCTCTGGCAGTGTTTAAAGTTCATGGTATCTGCTTAGCTCATAGCCACTTAAATGTTTTAAAACCTAAAGATCTTCTATATTAAAGTTTGGAAGGAAAAATGGTTTTGCCATTTAGATGTCTTTGTGACCCTAGCTAAGTGATTTCTATTTGTGTCCTGCAGGGCTGGGATAAAATCTGGTGAAATTAGCACTACCTTGTAGCTCTATTAATTACAGCAGTGTCTTTGTTCTTTTCCTTCATTTACCATAGTCAAAACCTTGGGACTGTCTTACTTAGGATTCTTGAAGGTGCACAAAATAAAGGAATAAGCTAAAATCCACAAGGGGAATTTAGTGGCTCAGAGAATGTGCAGCAGTAGTAAGAGAAGACCTCTGTGAAGATGGCCCCAGCAAAAGCATTAGTGAGGGATCTAGTTGGAAGAGGTAAAAGTCCCCTCTCCCAACACAGGGAGAATGACAGCAATGCTTGATAAGACATGTACTCATTATCTTGCCCATGTAATTGTAACCCCTCTGTACAATATGTTCACAAAAAATAAAAATAAAAAAGAGAATGTAGAGATTTACTCAAGGCTGGTGCTCTACCACTTGAGCCACAGCTCCACTTCCATCTTTTTGGTGGTTAATTGGAAATAAGAGTCTCACAGACTTTCTTTCCTGAGCTGGCTTTGAACCTTTATCCTTAGATCCTGAGTAGCTAGGATCACAGGCATGAGCTACTGGCACCTGGCGTGTTTTTTCTTTTTTTTTTAATTTTAAAAGAACATACTCTTTATCATCTTTGAGACCTATATTCAGATTTAAGCAGGCATTTGTAATGGATGAATGATTTCAACGCTACTTACTGTTGTTTTCCATGAGGTTGAATTTTGTGTAGAACTTAATCAATGTGAGAATTTTTGGTTACCTGTCCCATTTTTTCAGGTCAACTGCTAGTAACCATGACTGGCTACAAGTAACTCATTTTAGAAAACTTGCTTGTGGCCCTTCTCTTAAGTATTTGTGAGACCAGGAGAATCAGAGTGCTCTGACATGAGGCATTTATGAAGTCTAAGGTCTGACCCAATAGATACCTTATTTCTACTCAGACACATTGTAAAGAAGATACTCATGTTGCGTTGTCATAAGATAACAGTGATTGACTTTTTAAAATTAGACAATAAAATCTTCTCTTTGGGGCTATTAAGAGAGAAAATTTTTAGTATCTTTGGAATTCTTCCTACTTTCATGATCCTCTAAATTTTTATCTTTTTTCTAATTGATAGTCTTCTTTCACTGTAGTACTATTCCTTGGCTGTCCTGGAGTTTGAACTCAGGGCCTTATGATTGTTAGGCAAGTACTTTATCATTTGAGCCGTGTCTCCATCCTTTTTTGCTTTATTTATTTGCTTGTTTTGGTAGTTGCCATAACAAATATATATTTTTGTTAAATATAAGAAGTGTACATTTATATAATTTGTAGATCCTCAGGTTGTTGTACAAGGGGCTCACAATTTAACGTGTCTATTTATGTATACAGTGACTCTTGATCAAGTCACCTTTCAGCATGCTCTCCTTCCTACCTTCCCCTTCCCCACCAGTCACATCAAGTTCCTTACCTCCTTTTTTACACATGTACATTAAGTTTTAAGTGAAGTGTATTGCCATCCATCATTTCCTTTTCCCTTCATGACTTCCCTTCCAGTAAGACCTCCACAAATTTTTTTAAAAAGAATAAAAGTGGGGATATCTCAGTTTGAAATTTTAAAATGAAATATGCATACTATATTTAAAGCAATGGAAAATTACCAGTTTAATTATTTTTTATAAGGCTTCACATTTTTATCCAGGGCTAGCCTTGAACTAAGATCCTCCTACCCATGCTTTCTGTGTAGCTGGGATTATAGGCACTTATTACCATGCCTGCCCAGCTCCTTTAGCACTATTTTTTTACTTTATTTTGATCTTTTGTAGGCACATTGCTTGCGTTTAGAAGAACTCATGTTACAATGGGATTTTAGAATAGATATTGATCAAATTAAAGGCCAGCAAAGACAGACTCATTTGCTAGTAAAATTACTGCTGTCTCAAAATTGTGATGATGATTGTTGTTGTTGTTGTTGTGTGTGTGTGTATGTGTGTGTGTGTGTGTGTGTGTGTGTGCGTGCCAGTACTAGCTGAGGCTTTGAACTCAGGGCCGTATGTTCTTGTTTGGCTTTTTCCTCTCCAGACCACTTGAGCCACACTTCCACACTTCCATTTCTACATTTTGGCTGGTTAATTGGAGATTAGAGTCTCTTGCATTTGTCTTTCCAGGCTAGATTTGAACCAGAATTCTTAGATGTCAGTCTCTTGAGTAAGTAGAATTACAGATGTGAGCCATCTGCACCCATCTTGTGATTCTTTTTTTTTCTGGAAAAAAATGTAAATGTTCATAAAAGCTATAGTGAACTTCTCTTAAAAGATTGTATTCCCTCTAATCTGTTGATGCTCTAATTCTGAACGCAAATACTACTTTGTAACAGAAGTCTGTTGGTTGTATTTTAAGTTGGCAAAAGATTATGCTTATTTATTTATTTAGTACTGGTATTTTCAATCTCATCAATTTTCTCAAGACTTTCATGGCCTTCTTCAAAGGTATCACCTGTGTTCTCTCAGAATTGATTTTTCAGGCTGGGAAGGTGGCTCAGTGGTAGAGTGCTTGCCTTGCATGCATGAGGCCCTGTGTTCGATTCCAAAGTACCACATAAGCAGAAAAGGCCAGAAGTGGCACTGTGTCTCAAGTGGTAGAGTGCTAATCTTGAGCTGAAGAGCTCAGGGACAGTGTCCAAGCCCAGTTCTACGAAGTTTGTTTTTGTCCTTTCCCTTTTCTTGGCCTCCTCCTGGATGGTGCATTTGCCAGCAGCATCCAACACTCTCACTGTGATCCACACAGGCCTGGTGATCATCTCTTAACCCCATTGCATGTGTTCTTTAGTGTGTATCAACCAAGAGGAGAGCAGTGGCATGTTTTCCCCTTAAATAATCAGTAAAGCATTCTTGTCTTCCTGATTGAAGAGTGATTCAGGATTCTTCCTTCTTTTACAGAGAGCTTTTCCCCACACCATGCTGACTTTGAAAGTTTGTAAGCTCTCCTCCAGTAATTCTAACATTTCTAGAGATGGAGCTTATGTGCTTCTGTGCTGACAGATTTGTTCATTCACATCTGCTCTTTACCAGTGCACATTCCTACTGAGTAGTGATCAGTTCAATGGCCAAAGTGTTGTTGCAGCTTTCTTTATTATTTTTTAAATGACACAGAACAATAAAAAGAGTCTTGAAGTAGTAATTCTCAGTGCAGTGAAAAGTTACCAGGTATTTGAAAATGTAAAACTCTTACACTGAAGACAATAATAGCACCCATAGAACCCAAAAATAATTGAAAATGCATGCATCAAATGCTTTATAAATTTTCCTGACTTTCCCACTGAGATGCAAAGAAAATTGCCTTAAAGAAAAAAATTCCTGGGACACTGTCTTTTGTAATTAGAGCTATTAAGTCTAAGTAATAAATAACCATTCTGTGCCATAGTGTAAAATAAAATAGCCCCCTGTATCTGGTATCTTGTGAATTGTAAAAAGATCTTGGAGTACCAAGTAGAGGAAGGATTATACAGAATTAAGCAAATTAGAAAGCAAGGAATAATGATTTTCTTTTTCATCCTTCGGTGTAGTCATGACCATTAAGATTAGTGACTGAGCTGGGCACTGGTAGCTTACACCTGTAGTCCTAGTTATGAGATTTTTGGATTACAATTTGAAGCCAGCCCAAGCAGACAAATATGTGAGATTCTTATCTCCAGTTAGCTAGCAAAAACCTGGAAGTGGAAGTGTGGCTCGAATGGTAGAATGCTAGCTTTGAGCAGAAAAAGCCAAGCTTTTGGAGGGAGGCCTTGAGTCCAACCCCAGTACCAGCATGCGCGCACACACACACACACACACACACACACACACATGCACGCACGATAGTAAGTGAAACTGATTTGTCAATGAAATGAATAATTATAATCAAAAGAGAATGTATTCAAAGATGCTACATTGTAGAGAATGTCAGAGCATTTCATTGAGTATGTAATGTTTATTCATGTATAATATCTTCAGATAGTTGTACAAGAGGGTTTCAATGTAACATGTCCATTTACTTCTACAATGCATCGTGATCAGTCACCCCTTCCATCGCTCTCCACCCTCATCTACCATTCCCTCATTAGTCTCATCAAGTTTCCTGTTCATTGACTGTATTCACTCACCATTCTTCCCTTTCACCATCTCTTGCTAGCCACCCCTCCCAGGTCAAAACAGGTTTTGGCCTCCTGATATTTATTTATGTAAACTGTGATTGTTCAACACAATTATACCACGGAATAGTGTAACACTCAGTAGACAAAGGTAATAAAATCACTTTAAATGGGAGCTTGCTTCTATTATGGAGAATCAGATTTTAGGACGGAGACTGGACCCAGATAGTCCCTATCCCGGTAATGTGATGACTCATGGAACAGGTTGTTCTCTGGCTTTCTGTGATCCAGTACCATGATTTTATCTATTCAAATTCCTGTTTGTTATTGCCTATGTTTTATACACAAAGGTAAACCCTGAAGAACAGAGTGCTGCAGGTTAGGGCAGGGAGGTGGTTGGTTATAAGGCAGTGAGAGGCATTGAATCAAGTTTTCTAGCTGAAAACTAAGAAAGAGCTTCTAGCATTGCAGCTCCTGGGAACATGTTTTCTATAAGGCAGCTCGATGAGTATAATGAGAGTACCCTGTGCATAAATTCAATATTAGGTTTACACCCAAGGTCAAATGAAAGTTAATGACCATTTGCACACCAGAGATCTGCAACCCACATTTTTATTTCTTTCTCATAATGACAAAAAGGGAGAGCAATTTATATTTAAATTGATTTAAATTTCAAAGCATAAACACAGAGGTCTCTCCGGTCCCCCCTCCCCTCCCTTTTTTGTTAGTGAATGTCCTGGCACATTTCAACTTTCATAAAAAATTAAGTCCCATCACATTCCAGTTCCCCAGTGTCCTAGCTTTTTGTTGTCTGTTGAACTTTCCTGTTCTCCCCTGCTGGGTTAGTGACATCAAATCAGAACCCAGCAATGCAATCAGGGCCACTTTATTTAATGATTTAGGTTTTGCATTTGTTGAGCTAATTAGCTGATTGAAGCAACTAATGGGTGTCTTTAATACACTGTTGACTGGGCAGCCTCTCCCTGCAGTCTGCCAGCTCCTTTGTTCTCAGTCCTCTGGGGAGGCGGGGGCTGCTTCCCAGATGAACACATGATATATGGCACCCAGCATTTGGAGGCAGGACCTCAGAGGTCATTATACTAATTACCAGGTACCCCCAAACAGTCCGTGCATCCACTTAAAATTCTGTATCTGACTAATTTTGTGCCTATAAACAAAGGCTTACATTTTGGATGTCTTACGGATATTTGGACTGGGGCGGAAATGGAGATTGTCCATAATTCACTTTTAGAATTTGTAATTCTCCTCACTACTTCTCTGTGTGTCCCTTTGGTACCAAGTAAAAGCAATCTGTAGATGTGTTAAAATATTGAATATAAAAATATTTAAGGGAATATTAGGACGCAATCACATAATTAAAAGGAAAACTGTATTAATGGCTAAAATTGTCTCTGTTAGGTACTAAAATATTCCTTAAGAAGAATTATTATTCTGTGCTCTGTTTATAAAGTTATTCAATTCTTCAATCCAGTAAATTTAGTAGTCTCCACCAAAATCCAGGAGTTTGGGGAGTGCAGTCAGGAAATGGGACTCCTACACTGCTTACATTACCCTTGATGGGTCATCCTCAGTCCCAGTGGCCTTTCTTTGTAAAAGGAGGAGGTAGGTTTGGTTGATGACTGGAGAGCCAAGTTTGTTCTGAAGGCCATATCCGAAGCACCAAGTCCTAGGAGGTCCCCTCTGTCAATACCATAGTGCTATCTCGTCCAAACAAACATAGGAATCATAATTGCAGGTAATATAATTTCCTTTCCCAGCTTATTTATTTCGACTTTTTTCCTTGGGGAAAATCAACTGAAGCCTTTCTCTTTCTTACTCCTTCCCCCTGCTACCACCCCACCTCCACTCCCAGATGGTTTGCTGTCATTTATATTGGCAAGTAAGAGCCATCAAGGGAAATCTTTGTCCAGGCCCTATGACCCAGCTATTGTCCCTCACTCATCACATTAAAAGTCTAATTGTATAAAGAGCCATGAAAATGGATCTGCTCTCAGTAACACTGAAAATGACATGAACACAAGGTGCGACTGAGTAAACGGTGCTTCATAGCATCGTCTCCCAGAAATATCCCAGGAGAAGTAATACTTATGGTGAAAGTGAAATGTATTTCATGTGTTTTTACTTTTGCTTTTCTGTTTAGTACCAGTACAGAAGCTTGAACTCAAGGTTAGTTTTTTCATTCAAGTTTGGAGCTCTACCACTTGAGCCACAGTTCCATGTCTAGCTTTTGGCTGGTTGATTGAAGGGTCTCAAGGATTTTTCTGCCTGGGCCTACTCAAAATTTGATCCTCAGATCTCAACCTCTTGACTAGCTATGATTTACAGGTGTGAGCCTCTAGCACTTGGCTTATTCTGGCTTAATATGGATTGATGGATGGATGGATGGATAGACAGACAGACAGACAGCAGACAGACTTACAGTCTTTCAGTAGGTTTTAAGACATGTCTTTTAACACTGCCATCCAGTCTTTGGGATCTGTTTGGGGATGAGATTGGTGATAGATGTTTCCCCCTAGAACCAGTAAAGGCTTGTGTTATACAATTTTACCTTAAGCAGTGCATTCAGTGGTTTTGTTTGGAGATATGGAAACATGGATAAATACCTTATAAAATCATCCTATACCTCTTTCCTATGGGCTGCATCAAAGTTCCTCCTAGATCAAGCTGGGCAGTGGTGACTCACACCTGTAATCCTAGCAACTCAGAAGGCTGAGACTGAGGATCACTGTTCAAAGCCAGACCAGGCAGCAAAGTTGGTGAGACTCTTATCTCTAATTAATCACCAGAAAACTGGAAGTAGTGCTGTAGCTCAAGTGGTAGAGTGCTGGCCTTGAGATGAAGAGCTCAGGGACAGCGCCCAGGCCAAGAGTTCAAGCCCCATGACTGACAAAAAAAAAAAAAGTTCCTCCTAGATCAAACACAATTTTGCTTTTCTAAAGCAGTGGCCCTCAATTTGAGTTTGCATAGCAATTACCTGCAGCACTGTTAATGGTGCTAATTCCTGGTACCTGCCCCTAGGACTTTCATTTAAGTGAGGATTGAGGCCCTGGCATCTGGATTTTTAGTCAGCTTTTATTTAGCCCTAGGTAGCTTGGATGGGAGACATTGACAAATACATAGAAAAGTCTGTATGAGCTTCAGACTCAGGGAATGGTATTTGTTCGTCTAATGAATCAAGTATGGTTGGAAGAATTAAAATTATACTCAATAATTCTGCTATGAACTCATTAATTGGAGGATTATCTGACTAGGGCTTCACTACCTGAATAGAACCCCCCATGGGGATAAAATAATTGTAAGACTTCCATGACATTGGCAGTAAAAACTTAATGAAGAGAATTATTTCTAGCTTTTATGTGGTGGACAGTTAGGATAGGCATGTATTTTGACTACAGGTTCTATATGAAAATTTTTTTGGACCTGATTTGCACTGGTATTAGGAGAAATGGATTCTAGTCTGGTGTCACGTAGGTGCCCTTGAACAAAAGCCATGACTTTGTGTGCAGAAGTCACATCAGTAAAACTAAAGGTCTTGACTTTATTCTTTTGCCTGGAACTGGTTAACTTCTCTGTCTGGTAAAGAGCTATTAAAATCAATTAGGGAAGTTTATACTTCATCATGTTGTTTTCTGGTAGAAGAATGACAGGAAATTTTGAGATTAAGTTTAGAAAAGATGGCAGTTTGTAGATAGAGTGTCTATTTTCCTTCATTCTAGAGACCGTAGAGAGCAAAGCATCATATATATAAAGTGTTACCTTAGCTCTTTACTTTCTAATTTTCTTCATTTTGATCTTTAGTTTTATCTTGGTGTGTTTGAAAGGCTCATTTTCTATGTCCCAGGGAAGTTTTATAGAGCAAACTCAGATTTATTACTAACAGGAAGAAAGCAATTCTCTCTACCCAGTACAGGTGGAAGGAGGACTCAGAGAAAGTGGAGAAGTCAGTCATCCATGGCAGGAACCCATCTTGCTGATTGTGGAGAAGTGGAGGACTGTCTCAGCAGTCTCTGGTCTCCAGGGATGGGGTGTTCACCTGGACTGTCAGGCTTCTTGGGTGCTGAGGCAGCATATTTTGTGTGCTGACTCTGACTCCAAGCACCTTGGGCTTCCGGATTTGAGTCATTACTGAAACTGACCAAAGAATTACAATTTCACATTATTTGTACCAAAATCTGAGTTATTGAAGTTGCTTTTTATAGCATTAGGTTTACATAAGTCAACTGATTGTGTGGTCAATCTTGTAATCAAATGAACAGTCTCAGTCTATGACTTTGTCAGCATTCAAAATAACAGACTTAGCTGGGCGCCGGTGGCTCACACCTATAATCCTAGCTACTCAGGAGACTGAGATCTGAGGATCATGGTTCAAAGCCAGCCTGGGCACTGACTTTCCTAAGTCAGTGAGACTCTTATCTCCAATAAACCACTAGAAAACCAGAAGTAGGCTGTGGCTCAAGCAGTAGAGCACTTGCTTTGAGCTGAAGAGCTGAGGGACAGTGCCTACGCCCAGAGTTTAAGCCCCACAACCAACAAAAAACAAAAACAAAAAAGACTTATTTGAGAGGAAATATGACTCAGTGCTTTTGACCTGGATTTGAAAAATATTCACAGTAGACTTTGTGAGTGCATGCACCTACACGTGTGTGTGTGTGTGTGTGTGTGTGTGTGTGCTTGTGCACATACACAAGTGCACACTGGTACTATAACTTAAACTCAGGGCCTGGGCATTGTTCCTGAGCTTTTTTGCTCCAGGCTGGTACTCTACCACTTGAGCTACAGCTCCACTTCTGGCTTTGTGGGTAGTTTATTAGAAATAAAAGTCTCATAGACTTTCCTGCCCTGGCTGGCTTCAAACCGTGATCCTCAGATCTCAGCTTCCTGAGTAGCTAGGATTATAGGCATGAGCCATCAGCAGCTGGTGGGGCATACAAAACATCTACATGCAAAAGAATGGAATAGGAACCTTAGATCATCATATATTCAAAACAACTCAAAATGGATGGATGCAAGAATTTGAACTACTGAGAGAAAACACAAGGAAAGGTCGGCAATGACTTTTTATTAGTGTAGCCATAAAAGCTCAAGAAAAGTAGCAATAGACAACTGAGATTTCATCATCTAAAAAGCTTCTGCACATCAAAGAAATCATTCATAGCAAAGAAGTAAAGTACATAATGGGAGAAAATATTTACGGTTGTATGTATGATGGAAGTGGTTAATATCCAAAATATATAAAGGCATCAAAATGACCCAGTAGTGAGGAAGAAACTTAATGAAAAATGAGCAAATAGACATTTCTCTATTTCTCAAAGCCTTACAGATATCCAGAAGGCATATGAAAAAAATAATCACAAAATAAAACTACAATAAGTTATCACCTGCTACCTGTTAGAATGGTTATTATCAAAGAGATGAAAGGTAACAGTGTTAGTAAGAGTGTTGATAAAAGGGAACACTTGTGCCCTGCTGGTAGAATATATGTTAGTCCAGCCAATTATAGAGAATAACATGGAAGTTTCTAAAAAATGTTAAAAATATTCACAAAGCAAATAAATACAGAGCAACCATAGGATACAGCATTCTCATTACTGGAAAAATATCTAAAGGAAACTATGTCAGTCTGTTGAAGTGATAGCTTCACGGCCATGTTCATTGTGTTATTCACAATAGCCAAGATACCAAATCAACATAAGTGGCTGTGAGTGGATGAATGGATTAAAAAAATGTGGTATGTATATGCACAATAAGATACTATAATACTATACAACCCTTAAAAAGAAATACAGCCATTTATGATAGATGAATTTGGAGAACATTGTGCCAAACAAAATAAGCCAAGTGCAGAAAGATAAGTACTTCATGTTTTCACCTACATGTAGCAATTTTTTCAAAAATAAAGTCACATTTAAAGAAGCAGAAATTAGAATGATGGTTACTAGAGGCTTGGAAAGGGAGACTATGGGAATATCTTGACAAAATTGTATAAAGTTTTAGGCAAACAGAAGGAATAAGTTGTTATTTATAGTACAGCATAGTGATCATGGCTAATAGTGATACATTATGTATTTCAAAACTCTTAAAAGAACATTTGCTGACAGAACATTTGGTTATGCTAATTTGATACAGTCATTCCCCAGTATATATAAATATACAGTCTTCTGTCCATGTTGGGTCAGGGTCTACATTTGTGGATTCATCCAACTATGGATCAAAATGTTTTTTTCAAAAAAAATTCAGAAAGCAGACGAGACACGTGGCAGACTTCTGTTATCTGAGCTCTGTGGGAGGCAGAGGTAGAATCCAGACCTGATACTGGCCTGGGAAGAGCACAAGACTCCATCTGTAAAATAAACTAAAAGAACTGTGGGCAAGGCTCAAGTGCTATAGTGCCCCCCCACCCCGAGTTCATCACCAGTACTGCCAAGGAAAGGAAAAAAACAAAAAAGAAAGACTCCAAAAAGTTCCCAAAAACCTAAATTACCTACCACCATTCCACAGACCTGTGTCTCCTCGTCCCTGGTTCTCTCGCACATTCACATAGCTGTGATGGGTGATGGTTGTATCTGTACTGAACAGATCTTTCACACCCTGTCCTTATTCCTTAGACAAAGAAGTCTAATGACTATAGTATAAGGAATCTTGTGGTGACTTGAAGAATTCAGGACCCTGTGCTTGCTTGTATGGAAGTATGCCGTAATTTACATAAGGGCCTTGAGACCCTCAAGTTTTGGTATTCACTGGGGTTCCTAGAACCAGTCCCCTCTGATCCTAAGGTGTGACTATCTATAGTTAGTAATGTAAAATTATTCCCTACTATATGAATACCAAACTAGCACATTGTATCATAAAAATATGCAATTGTTACTAATTAACTTTTTAGGGGTGGGGAACAAGCCACTTTATGTGGAAGCCTGGAGGTAGGGAGGGATTGAAAAAGCACTTTGGACAATGAGCTCTGGTGTCTTTGACAGTTCAGGCTCTTCCTGGGCACATAGTCTCTTATTAATTTAAATTTTGAGTAAAAAAATAGTTGGGGTTGATAACCAGTGTGTATGTTTTTCTCCCCCTCAAATACATGACTTTGTTGTGAGCATCTCATGAGATTTTGTATTTTTTTTACAAACCATTAAAGTATGTTCACTAATTCTCAAAACTGGTGGTATAAAGAGCTCTTAGAATTATTCACTACCCTGACAGGGAGAGGGCAAGTGCTCTGTGCCCCTCACAGCCTGCTGCCTACCACCAAGGAGCAATATTTTAACTGCGTCTGAGTTGGATCTTTTTTGTTTCTGTGATGCTTGCTGGGGGAGTTTCTATCCCCTGTGTCGCACCACTCAGCTCCTGACAGGCAGGAGCTCAGAGTCCATAACAGTATCTGGTGGCTACAGTAAATCTGCAGATCAGACCAGTCCCTGTCTTTGCTGGGCCAGCGCTCTGGGTCTCCTGGCTGCCCCCACGCTGTACCGTATTGATCTTTCAGGAGCTTAAATACTGCTGCTTCCCTGCCACATGCTCTATCCAGCTGCTGCCTGTGGAGTGCAGTCCATGTTCTGCCTCCTGCCTCCCTGGATCCCATATGAGCATGCAAGAGCTTTAGAATGCTTCCCATCCTGGGAAAGAGTAGCTCAAGAAATATGAGCTCTGCACCTCAGTTGCCCCCAGCTGCATCCTGGTCACTGCTGGTTTCCTTGGAGTCTGCAGGTGCCACAAGAGGCTTGAAGGGTCAATTTGGTATTGCCATTAACTTCATGTCATGCCTGAATTTTATATGTAAACCAGCCTCCCTGTCCTTCTCATGTCCCATCACCCCGCTACCTGGTCTCATTGATTAGGCCTAAGCCCAGCTAGGATAGATGGAGTACAAGCCCTTAAAGCTCTTACCACCCCCTACCTCCAATCTCTGCTGCTCTTTTATCCTTTACTTCCCCATGGTCCACTGGAGGCAATGTGGAGACAGCCTTGAGCTTTCCAGCTCTGTGATTTTCTGACTTCCTCCTTCAGGAGAACAAACCTGTATATTTACAGTTAGTTCTTGATGTGAAGGGAGGTAACAGTTATATCTTTTCAAGCCTGTTGCCTTGCTGCCGAAAAACTTCTATCTTGGATGTTAGCAAATTCTATTTACATTTCTTATTTTCTCCGTGGTCCCATTGGCAGGTGGATGTGATTAGGAGAAAGGTCCCATCCAGAGATGAATTTTCAAGGAGAAAAGCACATTAACATGCTTTGTAATATCAAGCCACTGCCACTGCTTAAGTACAACCCATCCACTCTTCTTCCACACATCACTCATTGAGTAGTAGTATTAGCTACACATTCCTTTTACAGGCAGTGAAACTAAAGCATGGTCAGTTGCTATCACTTGACAGTCTCATACTAGAAATGCTGTCAGAATGGTGGTGTATTTTCCCTGTAATATATAATAGAACGAAATTCTTTCCAATTCTAGCAGGATAGATTTTGATGAGGGTCAGGGGACAAAAATGTTAGATCCACTTTTCTATACTCTTAAGCTGTCTCCTCCCTTTTGCTTATTTAGTAGTCCACATGGCTTATTTTCACAAACACAAGGACTTCCAGGAAATTCTTGCTGGCTCCTCTGTATAGTAGGAAGATCTAGTGGCCATGTTATTGACAATTGAGCATGGTTGGAGTGACATAAGGCTTTAAAATGTAGACTGTCTAACATAGAGCCAGTGGACCCTAGTTAAGTAACAGTTTCCCATATAGACAGTTCTGACCTGTTTTGCTTATGGTTTATAGTCTCAAGGGTAGAACTGTATCGCTGTGAAAAGAAAATTGAGAGATTCTGGTTCTCTCCTAGCTTGGTGGCTTCCTGTGCAGTGAAGCTAATGGCACAAGGCCTGCTGAGGAGCTAAATGACAGGGCATGGAGCTCATGGCTTTGTGCTGGCACAGTGAGGCTCAGAAATCATTTTTCTTTTGCTAGCTAAGTCTTTCAGAATTTAATTCCTAGGTGAAATTGTATAGAGTTGTGGAGTACGCCAGGTCTTTGTAAGTGAATCAACATTTGCTGTGTCTGAGATCCTTTGCAGCTCCCATCTTCCCTGGGATGATTATAGGAGATTGGCCTGAATCTATCCTCCCCAGAACATTTCCCTGAAAGGCACTTAAAAAGAAAAGAAAAACAAACACAAAACAAAACAAAAAACGAAGTATTCTGCCTCTTTAAAAAAATGTAGGAGAAAAACTGTCACTATTTTTAATTTTCTTTTTTGTTCATGAGATTCTATTTTATTTGTGTAATATACAAGCCATATTTTAATGAAAATAAATCTTTTTTCCTGATAAGCACAGCAGATTACCTTTTTGTTATGCTGGCCAATGAGGTAAATATTTAATGCTTTAAGGATCTTATTTGGGATGCCTTTTGCTCTAGTGATATTACCATTCTCTCTGTTGAATAACTTTCCCAATAAATTGGACTTATTAAATCTTACTCAAAACATGGCAAAAGCCTGTTAAGAGATGGAAGAGAAGGGAATTTGGAAGGTCACAAGAATGGAAGCAGAATCTTTTCTGCCTTAGGGCAGGACTAATCTTGCAGTCAGCCAGACAGCAGGAGCAGCCCAGAGCCTTGGTCTCAGTGCTGGAACCTCCAGCCAAGCACTGGAGCTTGGCAGCTCCTTCTCATTTCTGTCTCCTTAATACAAATTTCTGATCTTGTGAGTGAATTTGGTTTCTAACACACTCACTTCCCAATGGAAGTAAAAGCACAGAATTGCTTTCATGGAGCAACCATTTATTATCGATTCTGTGAATCCCTGGGTTGTATCCATAGGGAAGTTTGGGGATAAGAACTGGGTAAGAACACTTTGAAATGCATAAAGTCATTACCAACTCTAACTGAAGTCCTAGTAGGAAATTCAAGTCAGTTCTTGTTTAGTCGTTGGCAGTAAATCTCTTGCTGTTAAATCCGGCAGTCTCCAGCTCAGTTGATAGGACAAACAGGTTGAGGCAGAGTGCAAATTGTTGGATAGAGATGCCTTGGGCCCTGGACCATACTGACAAGAGGCCCAGTAGCTCTGGACAGGCCAGACTGTAACACCACGTGGAGTGATGGGGTGGTGCATATCGATCCTTAGTTTTCAGATTTACACACATCAGAACAAAATGCGGTGATGAGATAAAGGGTGGCACTGCTTCTCTTCTTTCCAAGGACTAGATGAGATTTGAGGCTTTGGAAGCACCTATTTTCCTATGTTGGTACCTGCACCCTCTCCACTCCATGTCCTCCTCCACATTTCTCTCCAAACTTGCTGCCCTGCCTGCTCAGGGAAGCACCCTTCATTGTTGAATGTGCATAGCATACTGTTGAGGGATCTTCTAAAATAAATATTGTGACCCCTCTCCAGGATGGTACAAAAACCAGCTAATTGTTTACATAAAAGGGAACTGGTTCTGCCTCCTGTGGTCTGGAAACACTGCAGTTGTTTTCCTAACATTTGTATGTCCACATCCCACAGGACACACGAAAGCTCCTGACCGAGTGCACACCTCCTCCACACTTGGGAAAAATGCTAGTTATGATGCAGTTTTATTTCATTTTCCCTACTTGCTCATTATATTCTATTTATATTTCATTAAGAAGAAATCCCTGTCAAGATCCCTTATGAATAAATGCTGGGTTAAGGTGCTATATGCCTGTAATCCCAGTAGTTGGGAGAATAAGACAGGAGGATCTCAAATTCAAGGCCAGAGTGTGCTACATTAGCAAGATCCTGTATGAACAACATAACATAAAACAAACAACAAAAATAGAGGAAAAGAAAAGAAAGGGATGGAGTGAAGAGGGAATGAGGAAGGAGGAAAGGGATCCAAATGAACGAATTGTCTACCTCCTTGACTGAGGCAGAGGTGAACACCCACAGATGCACACATTCATATGGAGCTTGGGGCTGATTTTTAAGAGTGATCCCAACTATAGTGACAGTCAGTGTGTGTGTGTGTGTGTGTGTGTGTGTGTGTGTGTTATTCCAAAACCAACCAGCAGAAATTAAGCATCACTTTGGAAAGATAAGAGTTTGGCTCTGTGTGTGTGTGTGTGTGTGTGTGTGTGTGTGTGTAACTGAGGTGGGGGGAAAATATCGGAGTGTGCCAGTGGTAGGACTTGAACTCAGGGCCTGACTTCTGTACCTTAGCTCTTGCACTCAAAGCTGGTACTCTACCACTTGAGCCATAGGTCCACTTCCATCTTTTGGGTGGTTAATCACAGATTAACCTGTCTGGACTGGCTTTGAACCATGATCCTCAGATCTCAGTCTCCTAAGTAGCTAGGATTACACATGAGCCACCAGTGCCCAGCTGAGTTCCAGTATTGTTTAAGTAGTATTAGAGTTACTGGAAGAGTTTTTTGTATGTCCTAGTAAGTTAGAGTAAGAGAAAGCCTTGTTTCCAAGGCAACACAGTGCTATCAAGGCAAGCCCGAGGATTCTTGGAGAATGCCAGCAGTTGCTCATCTTAAATCCCTGTTGTCTCATTTTCAAATGAGTGGCACTTAAACTAGGTACTCTTAAGTGAATTAGTGCTAATTAATTCACATATACTGTTAGTTCTTTTGTGGGCTCTAATGTTCCCTGTTCAGAGTACATGTCCTGCATGATGTGTTTTTGTTATGGTAAGTTCTTTTCAAAGGCCATTTTTTGCTTTTACATTCTGTGAGTAGAGAGATAAGGAATAGTTTGTGTTGGCAGAGAGTGAGGTCCAAGCCTCCCTGGTCCTAGAATCTGTCATTCCTGTGTACGTGTTCTGCTGGAGGGAACAGTCCCAGAATCAATATTTGCACAGGAAAATTTTCCCCAACCTACCCTTATTTGATCAGATAAAAGAAAAATTGAGCCTACAATCTAAATAACTACTTCCTCCTCCTACCATAGGATATTTGCTGTTAGAGGGCATGAAGGAATTGACATTAATCAATGAATTATAGGCTCAGTAGAGCTCTCCCTTTTAGATGATCCTGACTATGGGTTTTGTACATGTAACTTCATGAACTGATCATAAATCCTTGGAACTTCAGGGATATATGGGAACATTGGCTACATGTATCCTAGGAGTTATGATTTATCAGTGTTTTTGAGAAAATGGGGTTATAAGTTTATATAATAGAAATAGAATTGGGCATTCTGTTTTCTTGGCTCTTGGGGTATTAAGGCTGAGAGTCTAATAGAATGAGAGACTCTCTCCAATATGAAGATTGACAGGAGGGCTGGTGCTGGTGGCTCATGCCTGTGATTCTAGCTAATATCTGAGGAGGCTTAGGTCTGAGGATTGAGGTTTGAAGCCAATCTGACAAATCTGTGAGATTCTTGTCTCTAATTAACCAGCAAAACACTGCAAATGGAGCTGTGGATCCAGTGTTAGAGCACCAGCCTTGAGCAAAAACACCAAGTGAGAGCTCAAGGTCCTGAATTCAGCACAGTACCAAAAAAAAAAAAAGATGGATGTGAGACACCTTTGCCAGGTCACTTGACTTTCAGATTCTCACTCTGCTAATTTGGGTGTAATGTGAGACAGTTATGTTTGTTGTTTTTTTTTGGTCAGTCATGGGGCTTGAACTCTGGACCGGGGCACTGTCCCTCAGCCCTTCAGTTCAACGCTAGAACTCTACTCCTGGAACCACAGCACCACTTCCACTTTTCTGAGTGGTTTATTGGAGATAAGAGTCTCACAGACTTTGCTGCCTGGGATGGCTTTGAACTGGGATCCTCAGATATCAGCCTCCTGAGTAGCTAAGATTAGAGGCGTGAGCCACTGGCACCCAGCTAAGACAACATTGTTTATGTTGTTAAAGATATGACAAAGTGGTGCTGTTGCTCAAGTGGTAGAATGCTAGCCTTAAGCTGAAGAGCTCAGGGACAGTACCCAGGCCCAGAGTTCAAGACCCACAACTAACAAAAAAAAAAAAAAAAGACAATAAATGTAGAATTAGTACGGGTGGGGATATGGGTCAGGGGGAGAATACTTTCCTAGCATGTACAAGGTCATAGCTTAACTCCTCAACACTGCAAAATAAGCAAATAAATATAGTAATGCTGTTGAGGCTGAGCTAGAAGACAGCACTAAATTTTGGCTTAACTATGCTTTTATACTTACTATGCTTTGAGAATTGTGGCTAAATCTCATCAGGTGTGCTGGCTCAAGTCTGTAATACAAAAAGCTCCCAAGTAAAAGCTGCTTGGGAGGCTGAGATCCATGAGTCACAGTTTGAAGCCAGCCTAGGCAAAAAAAAAAAAAATTAAAAAATGAGACCCCTCTCCCTCAACCAATATCTTGAGTGCTACATAGGTGGTACTTACCTATTATATCAACTGTGGAGGAAGTGCAATAGTTGGAAATAGTGGTACACACCTGTCATTCCAGTGATACTGGGAACAAATAGGAAGGTTGTGGTTCAAGCCAGGGTGGGCATGCAAAGTGAGACTCACCATAGCCCACAAATAACCAACACAAAATGGCTGCCAGAGTGGCATATGCCTAGACTGCGTTGAAACCAAAGAACCACCAAAGGGAGGACTGTGATGTGCCTAAATCTAGAAAAAATAATGATGACTATCAGTCCTGAAATTTGTTACTAATTGTCCTAAATATATCCTGTGTGCGAGATTAATTAGGTAAGAATAAGATATGTCTATATTGTAGTATATTGCTTTAAAATGTAAAGCATGACTTTAGTGAGCTAACATATTGGAAGGTTTAATTTTCCTCATTATTCATGAAAATTAAAGCTTTGAAGAGCAAAAAAAAAGAGTAAAATACAACAAAAATAAGTGCCAAAATACAGTTGGTTCTCATGTGGGATGATCCCACAGTGGTGTAATATTGGTAGCTCTCCAGGATAAGATTTCTTATATTATTCCATTTGGTGGAGAGTAGTTCCTTACTTTTATAGCCCATTGTACTTTTTAAGTGGGGGGTACAGTCAGGATGTTATTCTAAATTTTATTTTTCCCTTTGTATTCTTACCTCTGATTTTCAAAGAAAACATGAGTGTTTTTCTTTATTCTTAAATTTCCTTCTAGCTGGCAACAGTAGAACAATTTTTAGCTGAAAACAGAAGAAAAGCTTCTACCTACTTCTGCTATTCCTACCTTACCTCTAGGGACCCGGCTGGTAGGAGTTGTCTCAGTTATGTGAGGAGTTGAACAGAATTTCCCTCCCTCCTCCTTTCATGAACAGTTCCAAAAGAAGTCACTTATTGTGGAAGTAGGTGTTGTCACAGGAAGGCCCCTCAGCTCACCTGGGGCTGCATTGTGTGTCCCCGTGAACAGTCACAGCGTGCTCCTATGGACAAGGGCACTGTAGGTAAGTTGCATGGTAGGCACCACACGGCAGGCATGGAAGACATACAAAAGCAAAAGGTATAGGCAATGATATTCCAAAAATGCAGAGCAGAAAGCATAATATCTAATAGTACACAAAAGAAGGCAAGCTGCAGGTGTAAGTACAGTGGGTGAGCTCACTGCCAGCTAGGTTTGTTTGCTTTGGTTGAAGAGGGCAGAAGGGCAACTGTGATGGTGAATACAAGAAGAACTTATTCTGCTTAGGATCACCATTGGTTGTGAGCTTCCCACCTGGGCTACGTTCAACTCATTGACAATTTGTGTTCATTTTACCTAAAAGTAGTACAACTCAAATCCTGCTAAATGGCCACCTCTCTGGTCTGAGTCACTGTCATCTCTAGAGAAGACATAGAAACAAGTCACCTAACTCCTTTCCTCACATGAACTTGCTTCTGCTGAGTGTGTTCACAAAGAAGTTAAAAAAAAAAGAACTTGGCAACATATACATCAACTAATACAATTCCCAATTTAACAGTCTTCAATGACTCTCTATGTCCTTAGAGACAAATATGAATTTATTATAGTCCATACTCTCCCACCATCTCCATACTCTCTCTCCATCTTAATCTTCAGGTTTCAGCCCAAATATCATTTCTTCAGAGAAGGACTTTTCTCCATGACTACCTCTTTAAAACAACCTCCCTACTGGCCTTCTACCATTTATTTCCCTTTTTGTTCTTTTAAAGATCTTATGGTGATTTTTAATTTCATCTTAGTTTCTTTCATTATTGCTATTGATAGTAGTAGTAGTAGCTGTTATTGACTGTTTCTTCAGGTAATATTTTAGTTTATAGAGTTTTTATGTCATATCCACTGTGGGGGGGGAGTGTTGAACCTATAGTAGGTACTCAGTAAATATTTGTTCAAATGAAAGAGTAGGTAATACATAGACAAAAATCATTATATCATCCTGCTTCTACCAGAGATGTGCAAAACACATTTTTCAGTGTATGTGTGAAATTGACATATAGAGGAAGACAGAGTTGTCGGAAACTACTCAGTGATGAGCATAAGTTTAGGTTTGTTACGATAAGCAATGTAGAGGCTGGGCATGGTGATACATGTCCGTATTCTCAGCTGTTTGCAAGGAGATAGGTATTGAGAGGATCATAGTTTGAGAACAGCTATGGCAAAAAGTTAGCAAAACCCTAATTCAACAAAGAAGCCAGGCCTGGTGTCATACACAAAATCCCAGCCCCTCAAGAAGCATATATGGGTAGATTGTGGTACAAAGCCTTCCTTAGGCAAAACAAAACAGGAATCCTATGTGGAAAGTGAAGGGGAGAAGAGGAGATAAGCAGTGCTTAAGCCAGAGCTTCACACATGTTGTTTTTGGGGGGGTGTGTAGTGTGTGTGTGTGTGTGTGTGTGTATGCATGTATGCACGGGCACATGTGCCAGTTCCAGCTTTTTGCTGGTTAATTGGAGATGAGTCTCACAGATTTTTCTGCCAAGGCGCTTTGAACCACAGTTCTCAAAATCTCAGCCTCTTTTTTTTTTTGGGGGGGGGTCCAGTCGTGGGGCCTGAACTCTGGGCCTGGGTGCTGTCCCTCAGCTCTTCAGCTCAAGGCTAGTGCTCTACCACTTGAGCCACAGCACCACTTCCAGCTTTTTTCTTATGTGGTGCTGAGGAATCGAACCCATGGCCTCAGGCATGCAAGGCAAGCGCTCTACCACTGAACCAACTTCCCAGCCCCAATCTCAGCCTCTTGAATAGCTAGGATTACAGACATGAACCACTAGCACCCAGCTTCCTGTTTTTCTGTTTTTTGAGACAATTATTTTAGCAGTTGTGTGTGCAAACTGGATTGGATAAGAAAGAGACTGAAGTCAAAAGTTGTGCGTAGGAGGTTATTTCAACAGGAAGAAAAAGTGGTAAGAACTTGGGCATGGAGATGCTAGGGAACAGGAGGTGGATTCAAGACTCCACAGTATGGAATTTTGTGCTAAGAATGTACAAGCTACAAATACTGTGCTTCCTCTGTAGTATAACATTTACACTACTAGCCACAAATCCACAACCAGTCAACCAATCAGTTCAATCAGTCAATCAATCTATCATCAATCATCACTCAGTATCCTCACAACTGAGTACAGGCCTTCATCTGACCCTTACCCCAAACTGATAAAGCCCAATACTGAAATGATGATGTCAGAATGGGCTTTGGTGAAGGAAGAACTGAGATTACCTTTTCCCGTTGCGTTTGATTTAGTGGAGGAGAACATGTACTTGGATAATAGGAAAATTACTGGGTATTATAGATAACTTCGCATGTGAATATCAAAAAAGTAGGGCTGTGGATTTCATTTTATGAATCTACTTAGTATTAAGTATCTCAGAAATAAGATTCTAAATTTTTTGATGCTATGTTTGTTTAATATTGTTCTTTTTTTTAAAGCAATTGAACAGGATGAAGAAAGTAGTGGCAGAGACATAGCTGTGACTGAAGCAGAAAGTGTTCCAGATTCTCAGGTATGATCCGTTCTATGACCACCCTTTCTCTATTGAGCATGGTAAGGAGTCTCTGCACATTACATGGATTTTACTTTTTATGTTCAATGTATAGTCATATTGGTGGAAAAACTGTGCTTAGGTTTGACATAATGGTATTTCACTAGAAGGGCCCTAAATTGCTAACTATATTTACAAAATTTTCCTTTATACAGATTCAGTTACCCACTGTCCAGAAATATTCAGCTGAAAAGTCCAGAAGTAAGCAATTCATAAGTCTAGATTGTCGGTCACTTTGAATAACATGATGGTATTTTGATCCATCTGGTTCTGTCCCACCTGGGATTTGAACCATCATTTTGTCCAACATGTCCATCTTGTGTTCCCTACCAATGCTTTAGTCATTTAGCCACCGTCTTACTTATCATAGCAAGTGTCAGGGTATAAGTAGCCTAATGTGAGGTCACATAACTGTATCATTGATCTCATCTCACATCATTACATGTACACATATATTTTAGATTTTGAGAAATACCATGTTCACATAATTTTATTGTAGCATGTTGTTATAATTGTCTTATTCTATTGTTGCTGGTAATATCTTACAGTGTCTAACTTGTAAACTAAAGTTTACTATATATACACACATATGTGTGTATGTATATATATATATATATATATATATATATATATATGAAAAATCATAGTATGTATAAGAGTTCAGTACTATCATTGTTTCAGCTCTTCACTGGGGTCTTGGGACAGGCATGTCCCTTGTGGATAAAAGGATACTGTTGTACAGTGATTCACAGGTGAGGGAAATATACATATATATATAGAGAGAGAGAGAGAGAGACTACATATCCCAAAGAAAGTAAGGGAAGAAATCTTGACACTGGAAGGAGAAGCATCTTAGGGCAGACCTTCCCTTCTAACTAGCTGACAGCAGCAATAGCCAGACAAATTATCATACCTTCCGCCCCAGCTTGGCAGTACGGCCCTGGCATACTTTGAGTAGGAACCATACTATTGTGGCATAAAAACCCTGGTGCTAGAAACTTACCTTTATATCATCGAAGTAGACCATTTGAAGATTCTTAGCCTAGTTGGACCATTGCTTTTCACCTTGAAGCTTCTAAATTTGTTGATTCTAGTAGAAGCAGTCAAGATTTCACAGGTTAAAATGTTTAAATAAATTAATATCATTTTCCTTTATTTGTTTTTGAACCTGTTCTACAGGCAAAATTCTGTTTGAATGAAATCTTATTTCTCAAAAAGATGTACAAACCTTTGGGACTGTGTCCTTTTATTCGACAACGGTAATATAACTACACATCTGCAGGTCATACAGAGGAATGAAATTATGAAACCAGTAAATCGATAATTAGATCAGCAATAGATTCCATTTGGGTTGAAATGTCGGGAGGGAAAGTTACTGGAAGGCATGATTATGTGGAAAGCAGCTGTCATCTCCTCTGATTGATCTGCTGTCCCCTAGACCTACCAGTTTTATCAGATGACTGCAAGTTCATCTGTCTGAGTCCTCTGGATGGAATCAGTAGTTCAAATCCTATGGGACAGGCTTAAAGAAAACTAACAAAATTTTGCCATCAGGTTCTTGGGGCAGAATTAGAAATAAATGCCTGTGTTTTTCAATTTGGACGCATATGTATGTGTAATTTCTAGATATATTTTATTTGATATGTCATTTATTTGCATATAAATTGAGCATCTACATTGGTTGAGTACAATAATCTGATACTTCAGATTACTTCATTCTGTACCCCAGAGTGTACTTAAAGCAATTGGAATGAACATTAATTCCTTCTTTCTGCAACATGGTAAAATGTATTAGTGTAGAAAATAAGGCTTCTAGGTTGTTGAAAACTTTGGGTTCATAAAGATAAGATAGCCACCATCCCAGAGAGATGTGGCCATGTTGTACATATCTCCTACATACCAGAGGACTCCTCTGTTGGCTTCTTTCTTCCTTTTGTCATTAAAGTTTTTTTTCTTGCCTGTTTGAATGTGACATGTGCTCAGAACTAAGAGAGCATTAGTCTTGAATTGTCTACTGCCCTTCTTCCTTCTAGTTGATCCCTTTCTTCTAGTTGGTCCCTTTGATCAAGTTCCTTAGGGGTGTGAACTCTCTAAGTACCTATAAGATGTCCTTCAGGCCTTTGTCTTCATGGTTTCCACACACTGTTGTGGGTACTGCCTTGCATGTATGATCTTTATCTCTGTAAAATGGAGGTGGAAAGTTCTCACAAGGTTGAAACAAAGTAATATAAAACATTCCTGCAAGGGCTGGGGATGTGGCTCAGTGGTGAAACCCTTGCCTAGTTTTCATGAGACTTTGGGTTTCATCCCTAGCAGCACAAAAGAAGGTAGAAATGGGGGTGGAAAGAACCTGCAGTCCTGGTGTACAGATAAATTTCAGTCTAGGCAACATAACCTGAGGTTTCATTTTAATTCCAATTCCATTTAGTTAATAATATATTCTAATCAATCTTATGGAACCTGAGGTTTTAGAGTGCTGCCTCCAGAACCAGACTGCCTGCATTCTTTTCTTGGCTCTGCTTGAACAACACTCATGTTACAGAGAAGAAACCAAGTTTTCTGATAATACTGTATGCATGCTGGATGCTCTTCTGAGTTCTTTGCTTTTCAGAAGTAACCCAGCTGTAATTGCTACCATTTTCCTGATGAGCTAGAATGTAGTAGGGCTGGATTTTTGACCAAAGCACCCTACCTCTGAGATGTTTTTACCATGGTGCAAACTGCCTTTTAAACATTCTTACCTCAATCATTAGGTCATTTGGAAGATTAAATATCAGCATGAAAATCAGTAAGGGCCTAGCACACCAAGTACTCGAAAGATTTAGGTGCTAATCAGTGCCATCATGATCCTCTCATTGCCTTTTGATATGAATGTTGAAGGTTTCTAACATGCCTTGATTGCACCATTATTTTGTCTGCCATGCTACTACCTTCACATCAATAAATACTCATGAGTTCTATTCCCTTAATTCTTTCCATAATAATAAAGGATTAACAAAGCTTTGTCAAAATGTATGCAAATGTCCCCCCCCTTTTTTTGGGGGGGTCCGGTTGTGGGGTCTGAACTCTGGGCCTGGGCGCTGTCCCTCACCTCTTCAGTTCAAGGCTAGCGCTCTACCACTTGAGCCACAGTTCCACTTCTGGCTTTTTTTCTTTTTGCTTATGTGGTGCTGAGGAATCGAACCCAGGGCCTCAGGCATGCAAGGCAAGCGCTCTACCACTGAGCCGCCTTCCCAGCCCCAATGTTCCCCCTTTCTAATGAGATCAGCAATGAGTAATTTACAATGTGTTGAACTTTGGAAACAGGTTCTTTGGTTCAGTTGGCCATTGACTGAGGATTTAGTAACTATTCCCATTGTCTCCTAGTCTCCATTTAAACCAATTATTTATATTATGTGATAATTGTAAATAATAAAAATGAATAGCCAAATATTTGAGTATCTATCAGCAGTTAAATTGTACTAAAGAGATCCTAGGACTAGAGATGTGATCAAGGGCTGGGAATGTGGCTTAGTGGTAGAGTGCTTGCCTTGCCTAGCAGGCATGAAGCCCTGGGTTTGATTCCTCAGTACCACATATATGAAAAAGCCAGAAGTGGTGCTGTGGCTCAAGTGTAGAGTGCTAGCCTTGAGCAAAAGAAGCTCAGGGACAGTGCCCAGTCCCTGAATTCAAGCCCCAGGACTGAAAAAATAAAAGATGTGACTCAAGTGGCAGAGCATCTACCTAAACAAGTACAAGGCCCTGCACTTTTTCACTCAAGGATAGCGCTCTACCACTTCGAGCCACAGTGCCACTTCCATACAATTTTTTTTCAATTCCATTAGCCTTTTGGTTTGTATTTTCTGTCTAAAAATAGCAAAACAAATTTACTTACTGAATTTCTAAGTTTATAATAGAACGAACATATATATAATAATGAGTAAGATTTTATTGAAATGCCATGAATTTGTACTGAAGGACATTTTTTTAAAGTATCCTCTATTATTGAAAGCATGCTTTCTTGTTTGTGTGATGCTTTACGTAGGTATTTAGCACAGTGATTTTTAAATTTAAGACAATGAAGACAGAATTGTCATACTTAAAACTTTACTATTTTACTTTTTGTCACAGGAAGAGTATTCATTGATTATATGTCCTTTCCTAAGGGAATCCTGTTCAAGTTGATTTTTTAACCATGGGGGAATGGACCCGATATTTTTATGACTCTATTTGTAAAAGAAAACAGACTTTTCATTTACATTCATAACGTTTCTCAAATACTGAAAGCCATATGAATAGCTTTAATTATGTATTACAGAGATTTTCTTTTTAACTCTCAAAGCAGACCTTGAAATAAGGCTCTTAAATAACTCTTCTGACAGTTATACATTAATCTTTTAATGCTTTTTTGGTCTGGCTTAGCAGTGTTCGGTAAACTGTTTATAATTAATTTCACATAGATAAATGAAATAGACCAAAAATGTGAAAGTCTAGATCAAGGGCTGTTCGTTATCTTGTCTATTCTGCCACAGGAGAGTTCTCCACATATATTAATAAATTCATGGGTTTCTTGAATGAGATCACTGAATTATGGAGCTGTGAAAGGGAGCCCAGAGAACATCTGGCTTAGGTGGTTTTTCCCAACAGTGCTGTTTTATGAACCGTCTAGGATATGTATTGTCTCTGGCATGAAACAGTTCTCCAGGGAAGAAACAGCATCTTTGACCCTGTCAAAAGCTTTCCTGAAAATTGTTTATAAGGCGTACTATAGGACTGATTGTTCTGTGAAGACTTCTAGAAATTATGTGGACAACAGAAAAACCAAGATAACAGTGTTTCTTATTTAACTAGAAGATGCCAAGTAAAAACAAAATAAGTAAGTTAACCTGAAATCCATTTTGAAAAGGAATAGCCTTTCATGCCTAAAATACTATTTGATTAGTTCTCAGTCTCTGGTTCTCATAAAAAATGCTTCCTCTTGAGATGGGGAAAAACCAGTTGTTTAAGGATACAGGTGGACCTGTTGCAACAATGAAAAGTACAAGTTGTCATGTCGAAAACAAGCTTTACAATGTCGGGGGGGGGGGGGGGGGGGGGGGGGGGGAGGGGGGAAGGAGAAGGATTGGGATTGAGGGGGGAGGGGGGAGGCTGGGAAGGGATGTGAAGGGTAAACAAAGGAGGAGGCTGCAATGCTTGGTAAGAAATGTACGCATTATCCTGCCCATGTAATTGTAACCCCTCTGTACAGTATGTTCACAAATAAAATTAAATTAAATTAAAAAAAATAAAATAAAATAAATTGAGCAACTAACAGTCAAAAAAAATGCTTCCTCCTGAAAGAAAAGTTTATAATTTAGAATCTTAATCATGATGCAAGGATGTTTAAGAGTTCCTTACAAATGTGTGTTCATATAAAAACCAAGTAGGGGCAGGAAGTAGGGGCAGGGCTCAAGTAGTAGAGTGCCAGCCTTGAGCAAAAAAGGCATGAGCGAGTAAGAGGTCCTGAGTTCAAGCTCCAGTAGTGGCGCACGCGCACGTGTGCATACACACACACACACACACACCCACTTCTTTTTTTTTTGGGGCGGGGGGGGGGGTCCGGTCGTGGGGCCTGAACTCTGGGTCTGGGTGCTGTCCCTCAGCTCTTCAGCTCAAGGCTAGCGCTCTTCCACTTGAGCCGCAGCGCCACTTTTTTCTTTTTGCTTATGTGGTGCTGAGGAATTGAACCCAGGGCCTCATGCATGCAAGGCAAGCGCTGTACCACTGAGCCACCTTCCCAGCCCCACACACTACTTCTTTTACCTCTTCTCAGTCCTAGCTTTTTTTTTTTTTTTTTTGCTAATGCTGCTACCAGTTGTCTGTAAAATAAATAAATAAAGACTGCCTCTGAATCAAAGTTGTGGGAGCTCAGCCTCATGGCTTTGGAGCCCATACAGGTGAGAGGAGGTGAGGCTCAGTCCTGTGTGCTAAGTTCTGCATCTCCATCACACTCCCACTTAGAAACCAAACCTGTTATACACAAGGCCACACTGGGGAGAGATGAGTTTGTTCATCACACTGCTGAAAAAAAAAATGCGTGAGTCTGAAGAGCTGAGGGTCATTACCATCCCTCCCAAAGAACAGGACTTGGTGAAGATGACCTGGAACAGAAGCTAAGTCCTTGATGTAGACATAAAGGCATATTCAAGACAACAGGAACTTACCCTTAATTGATACAGTGTTAAAAATCATGCTAATCATCTGCCAGTAGAAATAGTCCCAGATAACTTCCCAGACTTCTTAAAATAGGCCACTTAACATCATTGACTCTCTCCTACCCTCTGTAGTATGACTAAAAAGATAGCTGAGTCCTAGTGACTCATACCTGCAATTCTAGCTACTCAGGAGTGTGATCTGAAGCTCACGGTTCTACAGAAGATCTTCAGTAAACCAGACAAAGCTAGAAGGGGTATTGTGGCTCAAGAGATAGAACTCAAATCTTACATGAAAAAGCTAAGAGAGAATGCCCTGGCCTTGAGTTCTAGCCCCAGTGCTGCCACACACACACAAAGAGTATCTTCATAGTCCCACTATAAATTAGCATCATCTCAGGCTAATGGTTCTAATTCTGACAAACAGAAATATGTCTGAGGAAGAAGGATAGGATGGTGGAAGGATTTAAAACTACAAATTATGCAGGCCTTTAGTGATGCAGAGCAGCCCTGCTGAGGCCCAGAGTTGACAAACAGCTTTCTGCCAGGTCTGTCAGGGAGAGTTTTCATAACATTGCTGTGTCCATTCACGTACATGTTGTTTCTTGCTGCTCTCAGGCTGCACTGCAGAGCTGAGTAGTCTCATGGTCTCCATCATCCATGAAACTTACCATTTGCTATCTTGGCCATCAGGCTGACTTTTATTCCTTTTCTTGTGCCTCCAGAATCTTCTTCCTTCCATCCTAGCTCTCAGCTAATAACTCCATTTCCGAGAAATCAAAGTTGTCAGTTTAGAAGAGAATTTCCAGAAGTTCTCACTACCAGACCCTACCAACATACTTACATATTTGGCTCTGAATTTCTCTTAAATGAATAAAATGTTTATAGTGATCTATCTATATGTTTTAGATCTTTATCTTCTCTTCTGTCCAAGACTATCACAACAGCAGATGCCCCTCCTTCCTCCTGCATCACCCAATGTCCCTCTCTACTGAGTGACTGCTAACACTGATGAATAGTCCTCTTTTGAACTCCAGGCTGCAAGCAAATCTCCCTTCATCTGAGCCCCTTTGCTGTCACAATGCTTCTGGATTCTCTGTTGGACTCCTGTTAATGCAGACTTTGTCCTTACCTCTACAGGAAGGAATTATTCTCCTCAAAGTCACTGGTTACTTTTGTCAAATTTAGGGTCAGTTACTTTTTTAACTATTTGATGCACTGACATCTGTAGCAGCATTTCCTCTCTTTCCTTGAAAATGACTTGTTCACTTCTCTTGGCTTCTCTGGAGCCACTTTTTGTGTCATTACTCTTCGTATTCTCAATATCTAAACGTTAGGCTCAACTCAATTCATATAACTAGAGGGATATTGTCTATACTCTGAGTGAGTCCCAGATTTATATCACCAGCCTCAACTTCTCCTCTGAATCTCAGATTGCCAAGCCAGTCACCCCACTAGGATGTCAGTGGGGATCTTTCTTCCCAGATGATCTCCCAGCTTTTCTAGTCTCAGTGAATGTCTTCCCAGTGGCTCAGGCAAAATTATTTTGGAAAGTCCTAAACATCCAAGTCTGTTGGCCTCATCTTGACAATGTAACCTGATTTTCATCACGTTATCTCTTCCACATCACAAGTTGCCAGTAATGTCTCGGATGAAAAACCATCTCCAAATTGATCTTGAGATTCAACTACTTTCTCTCACACATTGATCCTCAGAAAATAAAAATTAGATTATGACAATCTTCTGTTCAAACCATTCTGAAGAATTTGTCTCTCTCACAAAAAGAATTCAGGCCCTTTATATATAGCTTGTGAGGAAACAATGTGATTTGATCCTGCACACCTTTGACCAGTCACACAAGTCTGCTCCTGACCAATGTTGTCCTGACGTACTGTTTCCTTCATTGTTTATTGAATGTGCCAAGCACACCAAAGCTCAAGGCCCTCACACTTGTTCCTCTGGGTATCCACATCACCTCTCCTTTATTTCCTTTAGGCCTGCTTTCAGATGTCAGCCTGGTAGAGAACCACCTGACATTCCTAGTTCATTACCTTCAATAGTTTCTCTCTTCCCTTGCCCTGCTTTCCTTTTCTTTCCTCTCACATATATTCACATGAAATTTTACTTAGGTTACAGAATTATTTATGTGATATATAGTCTAGTATGAGGGACTTTGACCTTTTGGTTATTCGCCTTTATGACTTCTGTACTGACTTATTCCTCAACTAAAGTCTTTCGAGAGAATGAATAAATGATTAATTTAGAGAATTGAGATATAGAAAAGAGATTGCAATAATTATTTGATTTAAATATTGGATATGTTGTCATATGGAACAAGGGATCTACCTACTTTCAACTGCTTTAAAAGGCAAAACAAGGAGTTGGAGGCATGGCTCAGTTGGTAAAGCACTAGCCAGTAAGTGAAAGCATCAGGTACTGAGTTCAAGTGCCAGTCTCAGACCTAGAAAAGAAAAGAAGTGAAAGGCAAAACTAGTACTGGTTGACACTAGTTTTGGTATTTTGTGTGGTATGAAAGGGGACTTTCCAACAGTTTCTGGCTATCTAAAAGTGTACAGAACGTCTTCTGATAAGCTGAGATCCCTGTCCAAGGAAACTCTGGAAAGGAACTGGAAAAGCACTTGCAAGGGTTGTTATAAAAATAAATCCTTTCACTTTTGACAGTGGAATTCTACTTGCTGCCTCATGGGAGTCTGTGTTTGGGCCACTCTGAATATTGGGTTTGTTTCCTTCTGAGTTAAGAGAAAGCACTGCCCTTGGACACAGAAGTTGTAGTTATTGCTTTGTGTGGACGCTTTCTTTTCCATTAAGGCCAATCAGTCACATGAGTTTCTTTAACACAAACTGTGATGGCCAGGAACCTTGGGTCACTTGCTAGGGAGCCCATATTTGGACGTGTTACTTTATACATTCAAATCCTGTAGGGTGTATGGGGGAAAAATAAAGATTCCATGGTTTTGATTGCTTCTGCCAAGTATAACGTCAGATTTCTCTTGTATATCATACCTTGGTATGTCAGTATGAATTTGGAGAAGAAGTTGAATAGAAATAGTTGATAATTTGAGTATTAGAATGGCCATATTATTTTATACTCCAAAGTCCTAGAGTAATCTTCCTCCTTATTATTAATAATTTGGGTGCTTCAACCGTTAATCTGAATGCTTTAACTGGATGGCAGTGGCTCACATCTGTAATCCTAGTTACTAAGGAGGCTGAGATCTAAAAATTGCAATTCAAAGCTAACCTACACAGGAAAGTCCATCAGACTTAGTTCCAGTTAACACCCAAAAATTTGGAAGTACAGTTGTGGCTCAAATGGTAGAGTGCTAGCCTTGAGCAGAAAAAAAGCTAAGGAATAGTGCTCAGGCCCTGGTACCGGCACAAACAATTATAATGATGATGCTTTATGATTTGTTTCCAAACGCAGATGAGCTTTCCTTCTCTAACTTTTTATTTTTAATACAATTCTCATCATTTTTCATGCCTCATGGGGGATCTTTTATAGATAGTCCATAGTAATTTTCCAGTTGTGGAAAACAATCTTGTAATCGTCTTGGTAGCTGTGAATTTGTCTATGGAATGACCTACCAGAGCTAAAGAATTGGGAAGTTGTAGACTGTTATTTTTAGGACTCTATCACTTCACCCTTTTTGCCAGAGCAGTTCCTGGCTAACTTTCCCATGGATTTTTAACCTCTTGCTAGGCTTTGCTTATGTAACAGGAAACAGGCTGTCAGGAACAAACAAATAGGGCATATCAGGCGCACACGTAGTAGCGACTGATTTAGTTTGCCTTTTGCTCTCAATGTAGACTGATACTTGATCTCTGTGATATTTCTGTATTATAAAACAACATAATTTTTGACTTGGAAAAGCAAAATATTTTATCAAGAGCATGATTTAATCCAGGGCACAGTGAAAAATGAGCTTATTTTAAGGTGAACTTTGAAGCGGTGTCATGTCCTGGGACTGTGGATTTAAGTATATCTTTGCTTTTTCTCCAACTCTGAAGGCGGGAGTGATGTGCAAGCTTCAGGAGAAAGATGATATCGGACGCATTGAACTGGTACAGAAGTTGGCAAGAGAAAATTGTCAGTTTCTGCAGACCGACAAAAAAGAATTGGAGAAGTCTGAACACGTAAGCCCCTTTCCTACTGGGATTCAGGTTTGAAGGGATGGAGAATGTTTCTGCTTCATTATGTGTTTGAGAAAAAGACTGTTTTATTTTCAATTCTTTACATTTGGGAATTTTTTCTTACCCCAAAGCATCCTCCTTAGTTTTTCATAGCTCTCAGCTAGTTATGTAGGACTTGAACTAGAACTTTTCTCCAAAGTGAGCCTTGTAAAAATATGGATTCTGCTTAAGAAAATAAACATGAATGCATATTCGTTACAACCTGAACTGATAGCTTTCCATCAAATCAAAACTTCCATCAAAATATGCAGAGTTTTGTCCCATCAAATAGTTTAGAGAATAAAGACTTAATTTTTTCATTATTTTAAGCAGTTGTACAAAGGAGATGCCATTCAACAAAGCAGTTATAAATACAGTGTATCTTAATCAAAGTTACCCCTTTCAACATTCTCACCCATACCTCCCAACCTACCCTGAGAATATGGATTTTCAAGGAGTATGTTTAGATGGATCTAATTGTCAAAGAAAGTATCCTAAGTCCATAAAAATAGATTAAAACAGCACAGGGTAGACATGTTCTTACGAAGTGGGAAGGTCAGAGGGAGATTTCCCAGTATCCCATGAACACTGTGTTCCAACAAGAGTGACTTTGTCTGAATTCAGTGAAAGCTGGTGGAAAGTACACTGGGCTTGGTCCCTCTGAAAGCAGTTATTCAGCCTGCCTCTCAGAACTGAGAAAGCTGGCCTCACACCAGGAAGACAATGCAGCCACTTTCTTCTGCTCCACACGATGATCTGCTGATTTGTTGTTTGTGAGACTTTTTGCTCTTGGTGCAGTACAATCCTCTGCAGAACATTCCTCTTTGCTTATAAATATGTCTTTCTCTGACTTTTATTTTCCCTTGAAATATTATTTTCAACCCTTTTTAAGGGGTGGGGGATGTTTCATGCTTTTTTTTTCCGATCCTAAGTCCATCAATATAAGTGAGCAGGAGAGGTGATGAGATATTGGGAGCTAAGCTGGCTTTTTAGTTTAATAGCATAGCACATCCCTAGAAGTAACAGTCAGGGTCTCAAGAGTTAGAATTATTAGGCAGTTTGGAAGTCTTGCTCAAACCGTTTCAGGGTAAATATAACTCTTTCAGTGCAATTGGAGGCCTTACTTTTGCAAAGTATTATCGAAAATTTTAGGGGCTTGTTCAAGTTGTTACAAGCACTCTTAACCTCTAACCTGTCATGGCTTTAGGATATTTACGCATATTTAGACATTGTATTTACTAGCCTATTGTGTAGCTTAGATTTATTAAAATAATATTCCTTTTGATTCATTGTATGCTTTGTTTGATTGATTTCATGATGTATATTTCCCTACATTTTAGCATCTCTGAAGTCAAACTATCTTAACAGTTGATAACATGAAGACATGTCATTGTGTAATTGTGAGCATCTTTCTTTTCTCATCGTCTTAAAAGGAATGTTGTATCTATAACTGGTTTCAGATGAGATGCAATGAACCAATGACAACTTGAGGTAGAACAAGTTCTTTCGAAATCAAATAGTACACAATTTTATCACAGTTAAACATTGTTAGCATCATACCACAAGGACTTATGCTTATTAAAAGAATACCTGTGTTGCCTTTGTTTCATATGTAGTCCAATTCAGAATATTAGAAACAGCACCATTAATAAGATACCCTCCAAATATGTAACTTGAAGTCTCAGTATGGTCGAGATCATTGTAAAGGAAACAGAAATTTATTGGTTGAAGATTCGCAGCTTTTTCAATGGAATTTTTCCTCTGTTACTCTTAACCCTTCATTTTAAGTTTGTACTAAAACACTTGAGATTTTCTGCTTCTTGCATGAGTGTCATTTGTTGGAATGTTTATATTTCTGAGAGGGAAGACAGTTATATAGATATGAAGGTTGGAATTATGAATTTTCCACGGGTACTTTCTTAGGAGGCCTGAAGTAAGGAAAAGTGAACCTAAGATGATTTTTTTTCTTAGTGATACGTGTAAACAGCCATTCTGTGATCTCTCTCTGCTGAATGACCCCTTGAACCAATCAGCAGTTGGGGCTGATACTAATGTGCTGCTCCATTAAATGAGTTCCCATGTCAGATGCTCATACTTTTTATAATAGTTACTTTGAGATGAAAGCTTCCTGACTTTATCTTGAACATCTATGTAAAGCTACATCTTTGATTACCAATTATGTTGTCAGTGCTCAGGAGCATTTCAGTTTTCCTGTCCTTTCTTTTTAGTCAGTCATCTGCTTTGGGTGGTGGAAACTCAGTTACAACTTTTAGCTCATAGCATGGGCAGAGGAGACTCCAGTGTGCAATGTAGACCTAAGTCCACGGCTTTCTGTTCTTGTTTTAGCAATATTGGCCAAACCTTGGAGTTATAAACAGATTTTTTTATGGTTTGAAATTCTTCCTCTATCTCATCTGCCAGTCTTAGGTCAAAGCTAGCTAAGTAGACAGTGTCTAAATTTTGAGTTAGAATCCAAATTGACTATTGAGTTATTCTTTTGACCAAATTTAATGGATCTTCTAGTTCTAGAATGTCACATCCTTTCTCATCCATGTGTGCCAAGATGAGAGAGTGACTTTGAAGTACCACTGCTTTGGGAAGGATGAAACTGATAGAACAAAGCCTTGGTTGCTATTGTGTCTCATTACAAATTGAAGGGGATTAGAGTGTTCTGAGTAAGCATTTCTCATATTTTTCTTAGACTGGCAACTGCCATGATTATAAATGCATGCATGTGCTTGTGTCAAAGTGTTCCTGAAATAAAAGAAAAAAGATTAAATGTGTATCACAGGTTTCTCATCAGTTTTTCTAATTTATTGTTAACTAACTGTAGACAAAATTAGGTGGCACTATTATAATTATGTGAGGACTTGAAGTAAGGCAGAAATGAGATTATGTTTCCTAAAAATTATGATAGGAATATTTATATTTAGTCATTCATTATTTTAAGAAATTTATATATTTTAAAAACATTGTATTTGCTAGTCTTAATTGATGGTCTGTGGGGAAAGGGCATGAGTTACCAGGTGATTCTTGTGTTTGAACTTGTGGTTACAGAGAAGTTCAGGGCAAGAAGAACATTTAAGGCAGAATGAGCCGACTGGAAGCTATTGGTGATTCATGGGGAATGGAAAGAGATGGGCTGGAAAAAAGCTAATATTCAGTTGAGAAATACCTAGTAAACCACCCCTAAGGAGTTTAGGCTTGTCTTTTGGCAAAGAAAAGCCAACAAGGAAGGGACATGCACAATCAGGGACATGCACAATCAGTTGTGGGCCTTGTTGTATCTCTGGCTTCAGTTCAGAGGAAAAGTTGAATGAGGAAGAAGGAAATGTTGGCAAGAATCTTAAAGCTATTGTAATTGGTTAGGTGGAGGTGTTAGCTTGGAGTTAGGCAATGGGAATACATATAGACAGTGAATCTGACAGAATTTGATGTGTGATGATGGGGGATGTGGGTAGTTTTACATTAAGTAATTACTGAACTTTGATTAAGATTTCTTTGGTTGGTCACTTTTGCTATGAAGCCACATGAGCATTGATCTTGCTTTTTTTCCTGGTATGTTTCCAGTGTTAAAGATCATAAATCTATATCATTGGCAATTGTTAGAGGGCTAACAGTATGGAGATACATAGACTTTTCAGACTAATCCCTTTGAGGCGCCTACAGCAGAAAGCATCTCTGGTTGCCACATATGACCATGCATTTTCTCCAATGCCCTGTGTGCCTTATTCAGAATTCATGGTGATGTTAGGGTTGCTGTCCTGAATGCAGTCTTCTGAATTTTTATGACTAATATTGTTATTCCAGAATGCTTTCCATTATTCAGTTATTTTCTGAACTTTTACTTAAGTCGATATTGTGGAAGACTCCTATTCCTCCAGCACTTCGCTTAGTTGTGGAGAAAAAAAATTGAAATAAATAACGGATCTATAAAGAGATCAAGGGGAGAACCCAAGAGGAACACACATAAGAGTGAGGAGGCCGTTTCCAGCTGGAAGTGGGGTTTTCTCCATGGCTTAGGTAGAGTTTGACGTGGGCTTTAAAATAGAGTTTTGAGTTAGACTTATACCCTTCTAATGGAGAAAGAACATTCCTAGTGTTAAGAAGAGCACTAGAAAATACATAGAGATATAGAGATGAAAGATAGTTTTCAGAAATTTGAAACCTTGTGGTGTCACTGCACTACTGGAAGTTGGTGTTGAGAAAGGAGAAAGGATTCAGTGGGAAATGAGATTGGGTACCACTGGAGGATTTTGAAGGTGAAGAAATGTTGCTTCATTTTAAAATATTGAGTAGCCAGTATTGGGTCTGGCTGAGCACTAGTGACTCATGCCTGTAATGCTAGCTACTCAAGAGGCTAAGTTCTGAGGATTGTGGTTCACAGCCAGTGTGGGCAGGAGCATCTATGAGTATCTTACCTCCAGTTAGCCACCAGAAAACTGGAAATGTCGCTATGACTCAAAGTGCTAACCTTGAGCAAAAGAGTTTGGGGACAGTGCCAAAGCCCTAAGTTCAAGCCCCATGATCCACCAAAAAAAAAAAAGAGTCTAGGTGAAGTCTTTGTGAGGTAAGTGGTATTATTTTATATTATTTCAGTCTGACAGATTAGAAGGCTGAGGCTGGTGAGTGCTTAGACTGTGTTGGATGAGAGTGAACTGCCTAGGAAGCCAGCTCACTGAATTCAAGGCCCTTAGAGGCTGGGAAGCTAAGGCCACACTCCCAATAGTCTTGAGAGAGAGGGATCTAAGGATGCTGGTGGACAGCCTTAAAGGGAGGAGACTGATTAGTGGGAAGGGGCTAAGGTGATGGGTGTGGCAAGATGCTGGCTTAACTATTAATTGAGATCTGAAAAGCTCATATAAATAAAGTAGTTATCTTAAAGCATATGTCTAAAGGTAGATCTTATTTTCTGGAATACAAGTGTGTACTATCAGAAAATGGATTTTTTTTCTTTTCCTGGAAAATAGCAATGCTTTGTAGTATATTAAATTGAAAATTAGATATACTAGTAGTATGTCCAAACTGACTTCCCAATCTCCACTGGTAGAAATTAAGGGCTACGGAACGTATGTGAAGAACTTGTTCAGCAATACTTAACTGAGGGGCTTTGTTTCCATTCCTGCTTCTCCCCACCCTATTTTCTTCAGTTCCTTTGTTAAGTCTGAGGACCCACCCAATTTCCTTCCCTTCTCCAACTCACTCATGAAACATGGGTGGGAAGGGGATTTTGCACATACTGACACTGAACCTTGGCATGGTCTGCCGCTGCACTATGGACGGGTCCCATCACTCAGCCGCTGCCGGAATTTCCTCTTCCCTGTTTCCTGCAGCCTCATCCTGGAATTCTGCCTACGTCAAAGGGTTTCTTGTATAAGAATTACTAGGAGAGAAGTGGTTTTGAGTATTCTAGCTGCTGGCAGCCTTATCTTACATGCTAAAAGTTGGCCTTTATCTTTTTCTAATCTCTGTTTGGTCTATTTGGTTTTTAAGTGCAGTTCAATGTAAATTAGAAATCCTTTTTTTTTAATCTGTGGGAAATATTAAAAGGAAAGTATTTTAGTATCCTGTTCAAACTTGTATTAGACATCTAGATAAAAACATTGTCAAGAGATCTCATAACCATTTGGAAGGATGTCAATAAATTGATTCAACCATAACACTAAAGATAAACTTTTAGAACATTATTATTTACTATTGAAAGCTTAAGTTCTGACCAGGTACCAGTGGCTCACACTTGTAATCCTAACTGCTCAGGAGTCAGAGATCTGAGAATTGTGTGCCAGCCTGGGCAGGAAAGCCCATGAGGCTCTTATCTCTAATTAATCACCAAAAAAGCTAGAAAGTGGAGCTGTGGTTCAAGTGATGGAGTACTAGCCTTGAGCAGAAAAGCTCAGGGACAGGGCTTAGGCCTCAAGTTAAACTCCAGTACTGAGAAGCAAGCAAGCAAGCAAGAGAAAGAGAAAGGAAAGAGAGAGAGAGAAAAAGAAAGGAGGAAGGAAGGAAGGAAGGAAGGGAGAGAGGGAGAAGGGAGGGAGAGAGGGAGGAAGGGAGGGAAGGAAGGAAGGAGAAAGAAAGAAGAAAGGAAGGAAGTTAGAGCTCAGATGTGACATGTAATTCATAATATATTAAGTTTTCTACCTGTCAACCAAGAAATGACCACATTGGAACTATATTATTTTTATTAGTAACAAAATATCAACTTTGTAATGGGTTGAAATTAAGCTATCTTTTCATAGAAAATATACTTCCTAGAGGGAGTTGATTTGGAGTGTTTTAAATCAAGATCAGGCCATCAATTAACTTGAAAGTGTCAGAAGATTTTTGTTTTTCAGTATTACCAATTGAACTCAGGACCTCTCACTAAGTAGGCAAATGCTCTACCACTTGAGCCACATCCCCCCATCCTGTTGGTTTTTTTTAGGTTCAAAAAGAGGGAAAAAATGACAAGAGAAAGAGTTGACAAAGAGATGGCTCAACACCCAGACAGGTTTATTAGGGGAAAAAAAATTTCTTGCAAGGGGGAGCTAGAAGTGCACTCCTTGCTTACAGTCTGAAGTTGTTTACAGTAGGTCTGAAAGAGTACTAGAATTGTCTGTCTAGTGGAAGTGGTTTGAAAGTAACGAATGGTGGGAAATAAAATCACAGTTGGAGGCAGGGAGGGAGCCAAGATCAAGGTCCAAACTGGGACAGACTGGGAGTAAATTTTGGTCTGACTCTTGTTGCATGAGTTTATCTAGTCTGGGATAAAGGGTAAGGTGAGAGTGTTAGTGAATTAAGGCCCTCTTCTGGGGCCTCAAGATGAAGATATCAGACCATTTGGATTTCATTGGTTTAGTTTATATTTAGATCTTGTGCTTTTTCTCAGTGTAGTCTCAGACTTCTGCCTCCTGAATAGCTAGGTTTACAGACTTTCATCACCATACCTGGCTTGTTTTTCAAATGAGGTCTAGCTAACTTTTGGCCTTGAATTCCCACCCTTTGACTCCATCTCCTGAGAGAGTAGTTCTTGCCACCAAGAAGTTAACAATTTAGCTCAAAAGGAATTGATGCATGCAAAGCAAGTGATGCTTTAAGACAATATTTAATGAAGTTGAGAGGGAGAAGAATTTAGGAAACAGCTCACAGTTTCAGCCCCTATACTCATCCCATTCATTCAGGAGCATAGTTTATAAGTTTGGTTCCCTTTTTTGCAATCTTTCAATTCTGGATTTTTATTTCCTCCAGAAAAATGACAGCCAGATGGCAAGTGTGTCTCTTGTCTGGGGGAGCCATCTGGTTATTAATTAGCTATATTAAGTTCTCAAAAGAAGCCCATTGCAAGTCCTGACATTAAAAACAACAATAACACAAAGAACTAGTTTAAAGCTAGGTGCCAGTGGCTCACACCTATAATCTTAGGTATTTAGAAGGCTGAGATACAAGGGTCATGGTTAAAAGCCAGCTTGGGAAGTAAAGTCCATGAAACCCTTATTTCCAAATAATCACCTGAAATCTGGATGTGGAGGGAGCTGTGGCACAAATAGTAGAATACCATTCTTGAGTGAAAATGTGCTCAGGACTCTGAATTCAAGTCCCAGTACTGGTACACTTGCATGTGCATACACACACACACACACACACACACACACACACACACACATATAAAACCACCTAGTTTTTGTGCTTTGTTGAGATGGAGGAATTTGTCATTATGCAATTTGTATATGTTTCGGAAAACATTCAAGATTGCTTTAAAAGGCCCAGGTAAGAAAATGGATATTAGCCAAAGTCTCTTGATTTATCAAACTCATGTTGTCAAATGATCTTTCATTCCCTGCTTCACAGATGCTGCTCCCTAGATTTATTAGATTCTTATTCTTGCAAAGTTAAAATAGACACATTATCTCGTATGTTGTAAAATTGTTAAAGTGAAGAGTGGGAAAGTAGATTATTTTCTTTGACTATCGCTTCTCCCCACCCCCATGGTATATCTTGCTGCTCTAGACACTTGGTAACTTTATGTTCTTTTCTTCTCTACCTCCATGCAGACCTGATTTGACTAATAAAACAATACTAATACCTTATAGACAAGTAACAGGAAAAGCCTTTGGTGGATGGATTTTATTTGGTTTTAGAATGAAAGCTTGAAAACAAAGCATAATAAAACCGATGCACAGACAGATGGACTCCGTGGTAACTGTTACCCCCGAAGCTTGGAGAAGTAAAAGCGATATAGAGGATGTGCCTGTGGCTCCCATGCTTGTGCCCAGATACCTCATTGCCCTTGCAGGGCTCATGCTCTACAGGAAATTCCAAGGCTGATCTGAATGCTATTGGCTCAGACCTGTAATTATAACTACTCAAGAGGCTGAGACCTGGAGATCTTAGTACACACACAAAAGAATGGAAGGGAGGAAGTGGGAAAGGAAGGAAAAGGAAAGGGGGAATGGGGAAGGGGAAGGAAAATGAAAAAAAGAAAGACCCTTAAGGCTGAATTCCCAATTACCTGTGTGTTGAATGTTATACAAATATATGGAAGCTTCTAACATGGACCTCAGTAGGGGTACTGTAAATTTCCCTGAGGAGGAAACAGATCTAAGGGGCAAAAGAGTGACAAGTGATGAGTACCTGGCATTCCAGGCACAGGAAAGAACAAGTGTGACCCTGTGAGTAACCTGTGCAGAGTATGTGGCAGCTGTAAGGAGCAGAAACAGTGGCCGCAGCATCCCTTGTCGGGGGAAGGCAGGGCCAGGTGGCCAAGGCACAGGGGCCAGAGGCTGCAGGCCATCGTGGGCTTAGCCACTTGCTAACTTATCATTGGTTTTGCGTTTAGCGTGATGTTCTAGGAGTACTGTCAAGCTCTTGTGAAGAATTTAAGCAAGAGACAAACATGATTCGATTTAAGCTTGCAAATTCCTCTGCTACAATGTAGAATGGGTCTGAAAGTGATGGGCAGAACACTCTTTTCCTTCAATCCTCATATTTGTAACCATTACACATGTAAAAGATTCTGCTGTGAAGACTTCAGGGCTTTAGACTTCCGTGCCAGAGGAACCAAGAGGCCCCCTTAGGCCCCCTTAGGAATTCAGCTTTAAGATTTCTTTCCTCCCCATTCCCTCCTTCCTTTTCCTTCCTTTCCCACTCCCCTCCCTTCCATTCTGTGTGTGTGTGTGTGTGTGTGTGTGTGTGTGTGTGTGTAGTGTGTAGTGTGTGTGTATGTATGTATGTGTGTGGTGGGGGGGAAATGAGGGGTGGTAGCTGGTGCTGGTTCTAATTTGTTTCTTTGCCCACAAATATACTACAATGTTGTTTGTCTTTAAAAATTTGACTTGAATTCAGTCCTGGGTTTATAGAAATTAATTTTAAGCACATATGTACCTGTGATGGGAAAAACCTTACATTAGCAAGAATCACATAGGCAGGTAGATTGACTTAAGTATAAATTACTCAGATATCCATTTACCTGATATTGATTAGTTTGATGATCTGAGTGATTGAGACACTTGAATTCATGAAGAAGAGGGAAAGGAATTTTAAAAAGATGTTCAGTAGGATACAAAGAACCTATTTTCCCTTTTGTAATGGAAAGTGGGTGGAGAGGAAAAATTCCATCTGGTATCCAACAGCCCTAGATGTTGTTTTAAGATAATAAAAATAGAAGATTGCCGAAAATATCATAACAGAACATCACAGACCGTGGGGCAAGTGTACAGTACATATTTTTCTAATAAATCATGCTAAATATCCTTATTTTAGTTAAAACATGACAATGTTCTTATTTGCCATTACATAAAAAGTTGTCTTCAATTTCTTTAATACATTGTCTAATCCATTAATAAAGTTAAAAGGTTTTAGAAATCAGTGCTGCAGCTGTTAGGTTTTGTTGGAAAACATTTAAGGGGGGAATCTATCCTCTTTTCCAGTATTTTGTTCCTGTATCAAAAAATGGAAAAAGAAGATATAACATGCATGTTTATTCATTGCATACTCCTAGATACATAAGTGAATAAAGCCCCACAACTTTAACACGCCTTTGTAAATGTCTTCTCTGTTCACTTTTCAGAAGTGGCAGGGCATGCTTAAGGCACAGTGAGTCATAATAAAGGATCAGGGGACTTTTCAAGATCTAAGAAACACATAGTAGAAGGGAATAATGGTTATGATGACAGGAAGTGGCTTGAGGGGGGTGAGATTTGTTGGGGGGAATAGGAAAACCTGATGAGTCATCAGAGCATATCCCAGTGAGCTCAGAGGTAGGGGTGGGCATTGATTATATCAAGGTAAAATTTTGATGCTGGTCCCTCAGAGAAAAGAGAGAAGAGAGTCCTTTGTTCGGGTGATTTGTTAAACCTTGCATGACTTGCCCTAGCCAGTATTTATAAAGATGGAATAAACTTTACGGTGATGCCCTTGTGAATAGAGTCTAATGATCCTACCATGGTATAATGCATGATGAAATCCCAAACTGAATTTTACGGTTAGTGAATGCTATCACATTCTCCTTGCTCAGTGAACTTACTGTTATTACAAGTCAGAGTGTTGTGATTTTTTTCCTATCAATCTGAGGAGCCAAGAAGTTTCCTCTAAGAATAGCAGGAATTGGTAAGAGCTTTAGAGACCATGTGCCCTGATGGTTTGGGTAAGAAACCATTTCTTCCCACTAGCTGGACTGCTAAGTAGGATTCAAAACAGGTACCCAGTAAAAAGGTAGAAAACATTATATGATCAATTAGTTCTGCTGGAAATTCATTAGTCACAAAGAAATACAAAAAATAGTTTCACTAGTAGTATTCTTTTCACCTCTGTAATCAGAAGCAAGAAATCATTAGAAGAAAGAGTCATGGCTAGAGCTTCTTTAGACTTATTAGAAGTCACTACAGTTCAGACATTCTGTTATTATTGTTGGTGATCATGAAGTTTTATATTTCATGGGGTCCTCACTTAAGGTTAGCATAATTGAAATGACCTTAACCCCAATAAAATGTATCTGTTGAACACTTCTCCCCTCTTTATTGGTGGTGGCCCCATAAGAAAATTAGCAACTCATAAAAGGGGACACCAGCACACCAGCAGTTTTGTCAGCAAAAAATAAATAGGATCATTCAGTGCTTCTCATTAAACACCCATCAGGAAGCACACATCTGAAAGTGGCTCAGTATTAAAATATCACTCAGATATATCTCTAAAAGCAGGAGGGAAGAGAGGATAATTGACACCAGAGAGATAATAATGTCCCCTCTAATGATGTGTGTGACCGGAACTTTAAAAGATGTAATTGAGTAAGGATATTATATGACAGAGACAGACCAGGTTGGTGATGATGTCACTCTACAGATTTTCTATTCAGGGATAAACCCAGCAAGTTGGAAAAGGATGATTTCAAGCCTGAATGAAACAGAATTCTGACTAGCTCTTAAAGTTTGAGAAAGGAAGCATTAGAATAAGATGAAGCTAAATTTGAGCTGTAGATCTAGCTCAATGATAGATTATGTATCTAGTGTGCACAAGGTTCTAGGTTTTAGCCTCAAAAAAAATTCTGATTGTCTTTAAAGAACATATTTCAATGCCAGAAGCAATGCACAGAAACCTTTCATGACTTGTTGAACTATTAAATGCTGTTTCCATTGTAATTTGGCAAGCACATCTGACCTTTATCCCAACTTTATGTAGATCCCATTTCCGTCCCAAGTCAGTAAATCTAAAATTCCTGCCCTTCAGTATTACTCATAATCTTGGCATACAGAGATCTTCCAAGACCTGAGAAAATGCACCACACCCTGGAAAAATCCTCATTAGTGAAGAATGCCCTAGGTGCATTCAACATTTGCAGCTACTGTGTCCTGGACTCCACCCTTAGTGAGTTACCATTTTTGCGGCTTAGCTCCGACTTATACTTTTGTGCTCCACATCTGGCTAGTCCAGAATCTTTAGGAAAGAATGAACTGAACGAGTGTCTTATTGGCCCCATTTGGGACCAAACCTAAGTTTTGAGATTGTTTCAATCTAGAATAGATGCCGAAATTGGTGCCTTTTCCTTTTGAGATACTGGTTGGCAGCTGCCGACATCTCAACCTTGAGACCCAATGAAGAGAGGAAGAATTGGGTAGCATCTGGCTGAGAAAGACCCAGGGTGAACTGGAATTTTCCTTAGCTGAAGGTGGTGAGCCACAGACACTGGGCCAGCATCCCTGCTGGCCAGGCACTCATAAAGTTAACTAGAAAGAATGATTCTGTGTGAGGAAAGGAGTCAGCCTAATTTTTCAGACAAGTTTTTGCTCACATTCCTGTGTGGTATTTGCTAAATTAAGCATTTATTTTACTTCCTTGGTGATTATTAGTCAGGATACAAATGATACATGGGGACGACCACTGATCTCAAGTCTCTCTAAAAGTTTCCTCATTTTCTATCTAAAAATATGATTTAAAAATATTTTAGTACGTTTTGTATAGGCCTTAGCCTATTTTATGACTGTTTATTCCTGAAAATGAGCTTCATCAGAAAAAGGCTTACGGGTATTTAACAGTTCAGAACATGGTATTGAGCCAGGCACATGAGGCTCACACCTGTAACCCTAGCTATTCAGGAGGCTGAGATCTGAGGATTGTGGTTCAAAGCCAGCCTTGGCAGGAAAGTCCTTGAGACTCTTATCTCCAATTTTCCACCAGAAAACCAGAAGTGGCACTGTGGCTCAAGCAATAGAGTGCTAGCCTTGAGCTGAAGAGCTGAGGGACAGTGCCCAGGCCTAGAGTTTAAGCCCCACGACCTACCACCACCAACAAAACAACAACACAGTACTGTGAAACTTTTTAGGACTTTTATGGGAATTTCTGCTCAAGGTTATTTTATTAGCATCTGGTAGCTCATGCCTATAATTTTATTGACTTGGGAGGCTGAGCACAGGAGGATTATAATTTGAGGTCAATTCAAGCAGAAAAGTTATTGAAGCTACATCTTAACCCATAGCTGGATTCAGAGACACATGCCTCGTCATCCTAAGCTTAATGGGAGCCGAGATTGGTTCTTGGCCAATCTGGGAAGAAAGTCCTTGAGACTTCATCTCAACAAATGGTCATTGTGACATGTGTCTGTCATCCCACCTAAGATGGGAAGCCAAAAATAGGCAGATTGTGGTTCAGGCAGGCACCTGAGCAAGAAACCAGTGCACAAAACATTGGAGGTACATACAGCTCAGTAGTGGATACCTGCCTAGCAAGCATGAGTTCTTGAGTTAAAAACCCTAGTACTGAAAAAAAAGAAATATTGTTTAAAATTACTAATTAAGAAGCGGGGCACCAGTGACTCATGCCTGTAATCCTAGCTTCTCAGGAGGCTGAAATCTCAGGATCACAGTTCGAAGCCAACCCCTGGCTGAAAAGTCACCATGAGGCTCTTATCTCCAGCTAACCATTAGAAAACTGGAGATGGTGCTGTGGCTTAAAGTGGTAGAGTGTTAGCCTTGAGTTAAAGAGCTCAGGGATAGCACCCAGGCTCTGAGTTCAAGTCCCATGACTGACCCCCCCAAAAAACATGACTAATTCAGAAAGTAATAAATACTTTTTGTGGAGAATTGAGAAATAGTAGATCACTACAAGGAAGCAAAAAGAAAGAGATAACTCCCTACTCTTCTCCTTCCCGGCTCTCCCCCATAGGTGCATTAAGACATTTTCCTTGTGATATTATAGCACTTCATCCTCCTTTCCTTTTGGGCAAGTACGGTTTCCAGATTCTGCTAGTATAAGGAATCTGTCGTCCCCAACTGTACAAACTTTTCTAAGTTTGCTTTTTTTAAGGATAAATGGCTAGCATATTTATAATTGACAGGCATGAACTGTGTTAATCCCTTTTATGTTTTTGCCCAGAAACTTTTCCTAAAAGCTTATGGTGTCTTTTTTTTTTTATAGTATTAAATTTTAAACCAGGGCCCCATATTCAGTAGGCAAGCACTCTGCCCCTTGAGCCACGTCTCAATCATAACTTTTTCTTAAGATCAGCACCACATGAAATCATCTTCATTGAGTAGTTAGTATTGAGTATTTTTCTCTGGTTGATTTGGAGGGAGGAGGAGAAAGGGAACTACATGCTGTCTTGTTCAAATTTATGTATCTTTCCTGGCAAAGTTGAATATTTACAACCGACATCAACCAGTTTCTCTTTTGTCTATAACTCATCTATTTATCTCCTTTCTTATTTTCCACTATGATTTTTATCACTAATTTGAATATTTTTTCAAACATAAAGAACACAAAATGTTGTCGTATTTGTTGCATATAGCTTTCCCCCATTTGTTTCATGTTTATTTTTCTTGTGAATGAAATTGTTCATTTTATTTTAATTGCAAAAGTTATTTTTAAAATTAGAGAACACTTCTTCATTCTGTGGCCAGATATTCAATATTATTTCTTTTTTAGTTTCTTTTGGGTTTGAACTAGGGTCTTTACTCTTGCTGTGATTTGTGTAATCTAAAAATAAGATTTCTTGGTTGCATATCACAGGCCTAGTTTTTCTTAGGTTAGTTTATTTTGTTATTATGATAAAAATATTTTATTCTGGAGAAATGGAAATGTTAACAAGTCCCACCCTGTATTAAATATATGAGCATAGATTTAATGAATCAGCTTCAGGTTTCCCATTAATTAAATTGGGTTATTAGAAATCTAAGATTTCTTATAGCTTTAAAGTCTTTTCTTAACTTGAAGACACATACACCCTACTCTGCACTGTTCCACCTCCTATCCCTACTCCAATTCATTGTGTGCATGCCAGTCCTGGGCTCGGGCTTGAACTCAGGGCTTGGGCACTGTTCCTGAGAGTCTTTTCCTCAAGGCTAGCACTTGACCACTTGAGCCACAGTGCTACTTTGGCTTTTTCTGAGTAGTTTATTAGAAATAACAGTCTCATAGATTTTCTTGCCTGGGCTGACTTCGAACTGCAATCCTCAGATCTCAGCCTCCTGAGTAGTAACTAGGATTCAGATCTAAGCCACCAGCACCCATTAATGTTGCCATTTTTAATGGGTATGGATCGATAACACAGAAAGCTTTGGGTAGTTCTTCTTCCTCTCTTTTTTTAACTTTTAAAAAATCAAATATATCTGTCATTGCCAAGAATCATTCTGTTCCTTTATGTTCTAAAAATATTCCTGTTGATAGAACTTCTGAAAATTTATTTTTCATGAAATAGTGCTGATATGGGACAGATGGCTGATCTAGCATATCCAACTAGAACTGTCTCTGTTACTGGGTTATTAAAACCACATTTTAAGTAGAGTTGTTAAATATTTGGAATTGTTTTTCTAAGTTCAGAATGTCCTGAAGAGGACAGAGATATGGAATGCCTAAATGTTGACAAACTAAAAAACCAATCCCCTCCCCCCAAAAAAAACTGTAGATTTTAATTGCTTTGAACTCTTGGAAATACCAAGAAAATATTCTGGTTATTTGCTTTTGGCTTGGTTCCCTGCCTGACCATTACCCATAGCTTAGCTCCAAAGCACTGCTGTTCTAAAATGCAAGCATATATATTTCCTACATGTCAAGCTCTTTCATGAAGAATGTGCTCTGGAAGCTTAGTCTCCTTGTTTGATTTGAACTTTGATGGCCAGTGCTGAGAAATAGGTTTTTGGTCAACATTTGTAGAATTGGATGTGGTACAGAAGGTAATTGTAGAAGAGAGAAAATATTTCCAAAGTTCAAACCAAATATGTAAATCAATCAATCAATCAATCAGTCTGGAATTGCACTAAATCCAGGAGTCCAGTTCATTGGAGACTTCAAATTTCAAATGAAAAGCTCTCTGTCCTAGAAAATTAACCTGAACAAGGAAAGCAGAAAAGGCAGAGTAGTTGGTCAGTAATGTAGACAGACCTTGAAAAGAACTCTTCCTTTGTAGAGTAGGCACAGCTTTCACATGAATGGGTCACAAGTCCTAGAGGAAGGATCGTACCTGGCAGATTTCTATGCAAGGATGTGGCCTTTGGTACCTCAAGTGCATAGTAATATTAGGACCAAAAAAATTCCACTGTTTTCTTCTGTCTTATCACTTAAATACATCTATTTCTTTTGAATCTGTACTTCTTTTCTTTCCCTACCTATTCCACTAAGAAAAGATAAACCAAGTGTTGGTAACATGCCTGTAATCCTAGATAATCAGGAGACTGAGATTTGTAGACAAAAATTCAAAACCAGCCCTTGCAGACAAATCCATGAGATTCTTATCTCCAATTAACCAGCAAAGAGCGGGAAATGGAGGTTTGGCTCAAGTGATAGAGTGCCAGCTTTGAACAAAAAAAGCTAAGGGAGAGCATGAGGCCCTGAGTTCAAGCCCCTGACTGCAAGAAAAAAACCTCTCATGCAACCAATTCATTCTTGCCTTATTTTAACTTTTTATCTTCCTTTAAATTCCCTGTTTTTTTTTCTTTTGGTTTGTTTTGCTTGCCTTCCAAATCATTCTAGCAATATTACATTGTGTTTTAAAATCTCTTAACATATTTTGAATCCAACTTTCTGTAACTTTACTGGTATACCAGCAGTGACACATTGTCTTTTTTCTGGTCTTATTTCCAACTGTGAAATGAAATTTCTGAGATGGTTACTGCTGAGACTAACGGCAAGTCGCTCCCAAAAAACCCAGGAATGTACAAAATACACACAAAAAACCAGGAGTGTTTACTTAAGATGCCTCCTATCTCCTCATACCATGTGATCTAGCAGTTGCTATGGTGACTAGGAATTCTTTATTCCATAACTTCCTCAATAGTAGACAAGTTTCATTACTACTTGCTCTCTAAAGCTAACATACATATGTCTCATGCACACCCACACACATCCACACATATATGCAGATCCTCAGGCACACACTTCTGCATATGTGTACCTGCATAAGATACTTGGAAAGAGAAATAGAGAGTTCTTTGACTTGAAAACTGTTTGCTTTTAAAGTGTGTTACTTTGTGCTTTCTGTTCTACCTATTTAAGTTTGAAGAATAGTGCTGCTATTTATAAGATTATCTCTTTGTTGCTTTGTATGTCCCTCCCCCACAGTATAACCCTGCTTTCACTATATTTGATGTCAGTATAACTTGTGGAGGACCAGTTGTTTAAGGATACAGGTGGACCTGTTGCAACAATGAGAAGTACAAGTTGTCATGTCCAAAACGAGCTTTACAACGTCAGTGGGGGGGGGGGGAAGAGGAGAAGGATTGGGATTGGGGGGGGAGGGGGGAGGCTGGGAAGGGGTGTGAAGGGTAAACAAAGGAGGAGGCTGCAATGCTTGGTAAGAAATGTACACATTATCCTGCCCATGTAATTGTAACTCCTCTGTACAGTATGTTCACAAATAAAATTAAATTAAATTTAAAAAAAAGAAAAAAAAGAATAGTGCTGCTGGTTCTCTTTAGGGATGAAACCTAGCTTTTTTAAATTTCAGTTTCTGAATTAGCTGTTAGTATGATCAAAAATCAGTTGTAAATTTACCTGAGTTTCAGACCCCGGAAGAGGCATCTTCAGACCTTTGTAAGATGCCCTGAAAGAGGGCATCTGATGATATATTTTATGGGTGTGTTTTCTTAAGTTTGGTTGCTATCTTATACACATATATGTGAATAAAGTTGTAAGAAGGCTCTGAAACACACTCAGTTTTGCAGTGCTTTGGTGTTAGTGTACTTTGACAGCATATTACAATATATTTTGTGTTTTTCTGAATCATTCTATTGAGGGGGGTTTTCTATGTCAAATACTCAACTGGAACTTTAAAGTAGATAATATCTCATGTCAGGCAGGAAAACTGATGTTTCAAGAGATCAACTCCAGTAAGATGAGCCAGCTAGTAAGGGGAAATTCCAAGACAGGTCTGTTTTTGCAAATGTGGATTCATGTTCTTTGAAAGTAATATTATCAGAGCTTAATTTTCATGCTGTTAACAATTGGTTATTTCCCATAAAATAGGGAGACGAAGAGTATACCCCTGGCGTGGGCTTTAGTGGAAAGGGTCTTGGTAAGGCATATGGGTTGTTAAACAAGTTAAATGTACCTAGTCCTTGAAGTTGAAAGCTAGTCAGAATGGGAGTACAATGTGCCTTTTGCATACATTATCTCTTTGAGTGCCTACATATCCCTGAGGGGTATAATGGCCATATATGTCAAATGATGCCTTGAAGTTTGAGGAGTGTATTTCTTTTCCCAGCAACACAGCTGAAGGATGGTTGTCAAGATTTGGTCTTAGATAAGACATGCTTTAAAACTCCCTTCTTGGGGTGGGAAGGTGGCTCAGTGGTAGAGCGCTTGCCTTGCATGCATGAGGCCCTGGGTTTAATTCCTCAGCACCACATAAGCAGAAAAGGCTGGAACTGGTGCTGTGGCTCAAGTGGTAGAACTCTCGCCTTGAGCTGAAGAGCTGAGGGACAGCACCCAGGCCCAGAGTTCAGGCCCCCATGACTGACAAAAAAATTAATAATAAATAAATAAATAAAACTCTGTTCTTCTCAGCACAGTTTGAGATCTTGTCTGCAGCTACAAACCTAGATTTTTCTCTGAGAGAAAGTCCTGCATCCCCCTAGATGGGAAGGGGGACCACATCTGAGTCAGAATTGAACTGTCTCTTCTCACTAAGGGCTATGCCCATAACTCAGATTCTGCCTACATCTGACTTTGAAGGCTTGGCTCCTAACCACATATGGTCTAGATCTTGAATTCTGCTGGCTTCCCTTGAGCTTCTCTTTCTTCTTCGTCTTACAGTGTGGTCTTAGTTCTCCTGGGTCTGAAAGTCTACCTGATTGCCTCTGCCAGCGTCTCTGTGCTTGATAGTGGACCATTCTGATTTATGATGCCCAATCACTTTTTCATTGCTTATGAGGCCAGTCATTCACTTAATGGCACTGTCCTGGGAGATGGAGTGACATGGAGAAATAAACAAACCAAGCGCCTGTTCCCATGCAGCTAGTGTCAGAGTGGAACTGGCTGAACCGTTTCTTCCCCACCTTCTGGCCTCCATCGCTATTCCCTAATCCAGCTGTCCACCAAGAAGTTCTACACTGGAACTAGCGGACCAGCTGGGAGAGACTTTCTAAAATTTAAGCTTTTATGGTAAAAATCAATAGCACCTATGTGATTTTATTTTTTTCAAAAGTCAGATAGAAAGATAAAGAGTATAAAGCAAGCTAGAGGAATTAAATCATAGTAAACACATGTAGGTCTTAGACAAGAAAGAGTTAAGATAAGGAATTGGATTAAAAAGGGAAATGCTGACACATTGTACTCCAAAGTTGAGATCTCTGAATTGTTTTACTGACAGCAGGAAGATGGACTTCATGACCCCAGTGATCTAGTTTTAAATTAACGCATTGACACAGGTCATATGTTTTCTCTGGAAACCATGGAAGGTGCACGGCACTAGTATGTCTCCATTTGCATCCTCTCTTGCATTCTCACTTCTGCCCTGTGCCAGTGGGCAATGAGTCTCCACTCCTGTAGGCCGCATCACTTAGGACATCTAGCTGGGAATAGGACTCAGCCCCAGAAAGAAGAGGGGCCAGGCAGCTGCTTCCCATATGTCCAACCTCCTCCCACAGTCTGGCAGTGGCTGCAGCTCCTTCTGTCCATCATGCCTCCAGCCCCTACAGGACCCATTACTCACTCTGATTTTGGCTTGCTCTCCCAGCCACCGTGGGTAACTAGCTCATTTCTATCATTATCAGTAATTTTTCTTAGTTTCCAGGAACCTGCCTACACTTCTGTAGATAGGGCCTTCAGTAAGCTCTTCTAAAATCCTACCTGGGTTTGTTTCTCCTTTCAAATGATCCATCAAGCTAATAGAAAAGTCCTTTTGATGAAAAGCCATTGACTTTGTGTTTCAAAATGTTACAATCTACCCCATTTCTTCTGCTTGCTCTACTAGCTGAAGTCGGCCATAGCACCAAATCCCAAGGATTGTTCTAGCTTTAGGGTTCTTAGACAACTCATTTTATGGTCTAATAATTCTTATGGGTAGTAAGGAGCCAAGAGCCCTGTATGAAATTATATTTGCTGGTTTTCTGTGGGCATTTGGCTGAGTTCTACAAGTTTATGCTTGCTTTCACTCCTATGACTGTCAGACTTTATCTAGATTTTATATATTTAGGGGTAATGAATTATGTTATTCCCATTAGGGTTTCGTTGGAGTTATTAATTTTAATACATATGGTATAAAAAATAAAGAACCAATTATCATTATTTAATTACTCTCCTTCTGCCAGTGTAACCTGTACAAAGATGAATTTGTTAGGCCAGCTCCGTTGTGGTCTGATAATCTTAATGGCTCATCTTGACACACATTTGCTCACTTAATCTTTGTCTTAATCAGTTCTATCATGCCAGCAATGTTCTTTTGTCCTTTTTTTCCTTTAAAAAATGTTTTTCCATGAGAAAAAAGTGAATTATTGTCAGCAAATTCAATGAAGGTTAATCTGAGACAAAATTCTTCTTGCCTTGAACAGATTTATTTTTTCAGATGAGTATTCCAATTCTGCTGTGCCCACATATTTAGGATATGCAAAGAGTAGATGCGGGCACCAGTAGTTGGGTTTGCTGTGTCTGGATTTTCACAGCACAAGATGGCAAGAGATATCTAATGGCTAAGCCACAGTGCCTTGTTTCTAGTTAGGAGAAAATAATAGAGGCAAGAATTTTTAGCATTGAAAAGTACGTAGAATCTAGCCCTCATTCTCAACCCAGAATCATCTTCACTGGTTCTATAACCTTGGTGTCACACTCTACCTCAATTTGCGAGATGATGGCTCATTCCACCTCTGTTACTTCTTCAAACTGAGCCAGTCAGGCTTCTTTATCCCCCTGCCCACAAGTGGAAAATTACATTAGTAGAGTGTTGTGGGCAATTCCAGAGTTCTCTTCCAAGAGGCAGCGTGGCTTACAGAGTGAAAGTAATCCACTGCCATTCATTCTCCTGATCTTCCGTGTCTTACATGTTCTGACTCTGTATGAGATTTTGCAGGGCATGTTTCCCAGACCTCTAGTGTGGTCCTTGGCTGAAAGTCCTGTGCATCCCAATCATCCCCACATCCACAGACTCGTGTCTGCCTCTTTTTCTTTCTGAAGTACAATTTATATAACATAAATTTTATATTTTACAGTTCAATGTCTGCCCAGTTCGTGAGTCCATAAGACCAAGGCAGCTTGTATCCTGGAAGCTGCACCTATGTCAGACTTAACCTGCATGGCTAGGGACCCTCAGGTTGAATGGTCCCAACACATAGCTTCTCCTTCTGCCTAGTTCCTGCCATATGTGCAACTCTGCCCCTGCCTTGAGTCTGTGCCCCAGGACTGGAGCACGCACGCACATACAGACACACGCATGCATGTATATGCACACACAGAGCCCCAAGGTCTGCAGAAGCAAGGATCTCCAGCCACTGGTCACCTTCTCCTGTGGGGATATTACTGCATTTGGAATGAGTGGGAATGTGGGGAAAGAAGCACAGAAATAAGTAAGTGTTCTCAGCTGAAAGTAAGGTGGTAATAAAGAGGGAGGATGGTTTACTCACAGAATCCCAGCACCTTCTGAATCAAGCCCATCAGGATTATTAAAACAGCTAAGAGCTTCAAGTTTTCTTTATTCCCGGTCTTTCTTCCCTTCTTCAGATGGGCAGTTCATATTTATCTTTGACGACATTGCCATCTTGCCTATGAGTGCTAAACGCCTAATAGAACCAGCACCTTCTTCCACTGACTTAGACTAACACCCACAATCATGCTCTGCCTTGGTATTTCTACACTAAAACTGTAATTTTTTCTTTCACTTACTCACATGAAAGATAGCCTTAGTTGGGGAATATAAAAACACCTACAGATTTATAAAAATATTTATTTTCAAAAGCTTAATAGAAGAATTGATGCTCATAGTTTAGCAGGTCTCAATTTATATTGTCCGGAACCAAGTTTCTGGTTGTGGATATGTTTTCAAATATCACCAAAACTACCAAGAAAAAGTGATCATGAAGAGATTGTTTAGGACTGTGAATATTAGTACAACTACTTGCTTTGATTTAATGGAAAAGATTCTTTTCTCAAGTATTCCTCAGAAGCAGCGGCTGGCATCCTCTGGGACAGCATGACCCTGGCTCCTTTTTGATAGGGTTCACAGATGGGCAGTACGGACTAAGATAATTCTCTGCAAGCATGTAGTATTATTTCATGTATATACCTATACTAGGGCTTGAACTCAGGGTCTAGGCACTGTCTCTTAGCTTTTTTGTTCAAGACTAGTGTTCTACCCTTTGTGCCATGCCTCCACATCTGTCTTTTTGGTAGTTAATTGGAGATAAGAGAATCACAGACTTTCCTGTCAGAGCTGGCTTTGATCTTTAATCCCCAGATCTTAGCCTCCTGAGCATCTTAAGATTACAGGTGTGAACCACCCCGACTCAGTGCATTTTTATGCATAAACTCATTTTTCTAGATAAATTCCAGTCTCACCCAAAGTCTATATGAACCCCAGAAGGAACAAATCATATCATATGGAAATTCACATTTATCACTTCATCTAAGGAAGCTTCTTTGATAAGTCTTTTGCCATTAATCCTCTACTGTGCATTATCTCCTCTGTCTAGACAGGATGTCCAAAGAACCCATCACCTGAGTCCAATCTCCTGCTTTCCCTTCTCTCCTGAATGATGCCATCTTGAAGGCAGGGACTGTGCCTTCTGCTTCTCTTAAGGCCAACACATGCTATTCACACCAAACATGCAAATTAGTGAGCAAACAAGAGGAGAGGAGTGAGGATTCTCTCTCTCATGGCTCCAAGGTCACTCTTCCTTTTCTATGATATTGTTCAACACCTGATGGGCTTGATTCAGAAGGTCCTGGGATTTCAAAAGTAAATCACTCTCCTTTCTCATCACCCTACTTTCAGCTGCAAACACTCATTTATGTTTGTGCTTCCTCTTTCCCCACCTTCACACTCGTTCCAAATGCAGTAATATCCCCACAGGCAAAGGTGTGAAAAATGTATTTGGCCAGTTGTCAGAGATCCTTGTTTGTTTCATCATCCCTTCCAGACTGTAGAGACTAGAACTGGCTTCTGCAGACCTTGGGGCTAACGTGTATGTAATCTGGGAGTTCTTTCTCGTGTTTTATGTATCAGCACTACCAAGAGTGAGGCCCCTCCTGGGGCTCGAACCCAAAGCCTGGGCCTTAAGCTTTTTTTTGCTTAAAGTTAATGCTCTACCATTTGACCCACAGCTCCGCTCCCGCATTTCTAGTGGTTAAGTGAAGATAAGAGTTTCACCAATCTTCCTGCTTGGGCTGGCTTCAAGCCACAATATTCAAATCTCAGCCTCCTGAGTAACTTGGATTACAGGCATGAGCCACTAGTACCAAGTCATCTACTTTTATCCTAACCACAACTTCCAAAACCCATCCTTCCTCTCCTGAAGTCTGTCCCTTGGTCAGTCCTCTTTCCTTGCCTCCAGGATGCCATCCCCACTTTGCTTAGTAGCTATGTTGTCTGGCTCCTGCCTCACCATCTTGAGCCCCATTCCTAGCCATCACCAACAGGAATATTCTGTGTACAACTCTGTTACCCGGACAAAGAAATTCTTTTTTACCCCTAACTCTGGAACTGCTGCCTCCTTTACCATTATGCCAGTGGCAAAGTAGCATCTCAAACCTTGTCATTGCCCTTGAGTCAAATCGGAACCACATCTGTAGGTGTACTCACCATCTACCAGTGAGCGAGGTGGGTTTCTTGTCAGCTACTCTGAGACCTCACACCATGGAGAACTGTGGGGCACGGCATCTTTCACAGAAATGTTACTGGAGCTTAGCATAGCTAATGAATCTCAATTCTTGTGTCCAGTGTGAGAAAAACTCAGGCAAAATGTAGATATAGTGATAGGAAAGAATTATGGCAGAAAAAGAACATTCTGTGACATGATGCCATGAGAAGACAGTAGTTAAGTTTATCTTCAGTCATCTTAAGTGTTTAGACCTGAACCTTAGGTGTAAGCATAGGAAGATTTAATGGAAGGAAATAGAGGTAAGATTAGTTTTAAGAGTACCAGTTACAGCTTTGGCCTGTATGGTCATTATCTTAGTTCTGGTTTTCCGTGGTTCTGGAAAAGTTGCCCTCACTTAAAAGGAACAAATTTAATTTCCATGAAATAATTTCTGCAGCTCCAGGATGCAGCCTGATGGTTATTGGTAATTGTCTTCAATTTCTTACATGAGGGATGTATTTTACAAGACTCTGCGGTTCCATAGGGGCTTTACCATAAAGATGTTATAGATTAGTCCTATTTGGAATCCAAGGTAATTGTAAAGTGACTATAGAGAAAATGGCTTAGTATAATGACTGTCAAAAAATGGAAGCACAGATGCCAGGCTTTTTTTCCCTGTAACTTTGAATTCGTTTATGGCAGCAAAAATAGTTTCAAGTAACTGTTACAAATGCACTTTCAGTGGACAAACTGGGTTTTCTCTATGATGAAAAGCTACCATCATTAGCTTTTGGAGTATTGTCTGTAGGACAGTTAAATGCTCGGCTAACTAACTACAGGGTTGCAGTTACCTGTGAGTTAGGAAATTGACTTTAGGTTGATTTTACATTTTCCCATTGATCAAAAGGGTGTTAGAAGAAAGGACAAGTAAGGGTTGGCTTTGCCTAAGGTGACCCAGGGAAGGGCTTAAGAATGTGGGGCTTTGCTTGGATTACTGTCAAGAAATGAGGCAACTCTGAGTATTTCCTAAGTCTTGTCCTCCTTATAGAGAGGGCAGACTAGGGCAAAGACACAGCTGTCACTGATGAAAAAGAAGTCGTAATCACCATTGTTAGTGGGACTGTTCAGTACTTGTGAGCCGGACGACATTCATCCTGTCTGTGTTCAGAAGGAATTATTGAGTGCCTCTGGTTTGTCTTCTCTCATCACAGAAAGGTTTTCTGGCCTTGTGTGGGGTTGATTTCCTACAGAACCACTTGCAACAGACCCCCAAGGCCTAGCTGTGAGTGCCAGGCCAGCTCTAAGATGTCAGGGTCTGAAAACAGAGCACAAACAGTGTTGTTGTTGTTTCTTATTCTCTTTCTAAGTAACCTACACAGAGATTTAAACATCTCTGTGGTGGGTGTGGGTAGTGTCCCTGTACACCAAGCATGGAGTCATTTCTGCCGTGAACCCCAGCTCTGTCCTCCAATTCAACTGGGTTTTGACACTGTCTACCTGGAAGAAGCATCAGATGCACAGCTTGAGAACCGCATCACAAGTTGCAGGTTGTTCTCCCTGTGCTTTTGACCTACTGACTATACATGGAGGCTTTCATAACCCCCATTTGGATTTGAATACTTTTTACTCACAGAATTTAGAGAAAGATGGTTATGTTATTGTAAAGAAAGTTTTAAAGGACACAAATTTATAGCTAGATGAAAGATAGATAGGGCCAGGTTGGGAACACGAGCTTTCTTCCCTGTGGAGCTGTGATATACCCTTTTTGTTGTTCACCTTCCTGAAAGCCCCTTGAACTCATTCTTTGTGGGTTTTTATGGACACATCCTTATGTAGGCATCATTGATGGTCTTTAGCCACTGGTGACTAACCCGACCTTACAGGTGTAAGCTGAGGCTGGGAGCTCCAGCCTCAGGCAACTGGCAGGCCCAAGGTGTAATAATTTAGGGACTTTTCTCTAATTACTTCATTAACATAAACTCTGCTACAGGGAAAAAATTATGAATAACAAAAGACTATCTTTGGCCTTTGTTTGTAGCTTTGCTCTAGTAACTGAGGACCAAAGGCCCTACACTTTAACAAAAGATAGTCTTAGTGCTCTTCTCACTTAAGAAGTTACCAGAGTAAAGGGAGCTGAATCTCTGGAACCTGTTGGTGGACAAAGCCCCAAACCTGTCCCTTTTGGGGTTGCTGTCCACTTCCTGAGTCTTTGTCAGGCAGAACTGCTGTTTCAGGGGTTTGCCTCTCTGACAGAAGCCTGTGCCCTAACCCACACAGCAGGTGGTCTGCAGTCCCTAGATTTCACAGTTCATCAGCTCCTTCCCGGCTTCCCAGTGGTACAGAGGGAGTCCAGGGACCCCCCACTTCATGGCTTCCTGTGATTTTCTGGTCTGTCCCTCATCTTGCCTGGGCCCTGTCATTCTCTATTTTCCTCTCAAGGGCTCAACACACTTCAAGTAGAAAGCCATAAAAGCATAAATGTGTTTTCTAACCTCAGCAGTTCGCAAAGTTACCTGCAATCCTCTTTTCATAGCTCGTTTATCCCTGGTTACACTCCCTGCTACTTTTCCAATAATATCCTGTTTAGACCACCCGCTTCTCCTTCCAAAAGATGTCTCAAATTCCACTTTGCTGAGATTAGCAGCTATTTCATCATCAAACAGCTTCTTCTTATCGCACGTCTCCTTTTCCCAGTCTTCCTTCTCCTTGGGTCAGTTGTTCCTAGTACGTCCTCCTTCCTACCTTTCCCTGGCAGGAGCTTCGCCTCCTCAAGTGACTCCTTCCCTACACAATGGAACTCCCAGGATAGCTCTTCCCATCTCCTGCACTAGCACCTTTTCCCCCTCCCTCTGGGGAGTCCCAGAGGACTGGGTAGAACCTTGGGCATCAAGTATGATAGGCAAGTGCTCTGCCATTGATTTTATCTTGAGTCAGGATTTCAGTGTCACCCAGGCTGGCCTGTAACTGCAATCCTCCTGCCTCTGCTTCCCCAGTAGCTGGTGCCTCGCTTCTAACCACCTCCTGATCTGTAAGCTGTCTCAGTGTCACTTTCCCTTACACTTACCATCTATGAAATTTTCACAGGCAGTCAAGTGTTTTCCTTGGCTCTCCTGGTTCTCCTCAGCTTGCCTTGCTTACCTTCGTTTGTTCTTCACAGTCTCCATAGGTACCATCTCTATGACTGTGTTACTTTTCTCTTCCCTTCTTTTTTCTTCACTAATTTCCTTATATTCATAGTTTCCTCTCTTTCCTGCTCCCCTTTAATAGACTCACTTGCTGCTAAAATGTCAATAATTTACAAATTTTCTTCATCCCTGACCTTTATCTTGAGACCTACCATTTTATTTCTAACTACCTGACAAATATCTACGAATGTCCAGTCAGTTCTGAAACTACATTCATGCAGCTTATCATAACCACTAATCTGGAATCTCTTGTTCTCAGTTTTGATTATTAAATTCTGTGGGTTCTACTTTTACTTTATCCCTTGCATTTAGCATTTAGTATATTAGGGCTCCCCTAAAACTACACCTAGGTGTTCATGGAGCCTGTTAACTTAGTTAAGAGCGGGCCACTTGTCCTACTCAACTGTGCTTGCTACTTGATGTTCAGCAATGTATTCTACTCAAAGTGAGCTGTCACTATTTGCTGCATAAATGAATGTCAATCTAGTGTTTTAATCCTTGACTTACTTACATTTCATAAAATATTAGTGATTGAAGATATTTTTGATCATTAGTTCTCTTAATACTTTTTCTCTTCGTCAGACAGACACTAGAAGAAATTTTGCCTAGAACCTCAACTATGGCACTTGTCTTTGAAGGGAAAAAAAAAGAGTAGAAAAGGGCATGGATTAGGAAGCATTGCAATAGCTTTCTTTCCGCAGAGCTGGACATAATACAATAAGATATTATGTTTTCATGGCAGTTTTTGGGAACTTAAATCTCCCTTCTGTCATTGATTTTTCTGCTCTTTTCTCTTCTTTATTTTTTAGCAGCTTTTCAAAATGGAACCTATTACAGTGACATAAGATGCTATTGATAGTACTTCAATCTGATTCAGCCCTTCCCCTGCCCAGGAGAGTCCAGCTGCTGCGTGCACAGCCATGTAATACATGTCACTTACACAGACATTAGAGAACCCTGCCCATCCATATGTATGTGCGCAGCCCTCAGAAGTTAATCATGCCATATATCACGTGCACATAGGATGTAAAACGTACTTCAGAATGACAGCAGCCCACATAAAAATGAGTATTGGTTTACCATTAGAGAAAACCAGGGGAAGATTTTTGTCCATTCAAATAATAGAATTATTTGTCTCTTTCATGTGTCTCAGAATCACAGCCTTCAGACTTTTATTTGGTCAATATACCCCTTTCTCTTCAGCTACTTTATTTCACTTCAGCCACACAGATAACAAAAGAACCGCTTTAGAGAAATGAAAGATAGCAATTACACATTGGTATTCATGTTCCGGGAGTCACACGGGCCTCCTCTGGGAGTTGAACAATGAATATCCAGCATTAATTGCCACAGACACCGTGAATCTGACCTTGCTGAAATGCATTGCATCAGTTTTACATACTAAAATTATTTGCCACTAACAATTATAAAAAGAATGATTCTGAGATTATATTGCAGTTTGCAATAACCAATATTATCTGTTGTTAAGAAAAATTGGGAAGACTTCATGGAAATCAGGACACCTGGAGTTGAAATCACAATTCCAATCACTGATTTGGTTGGCAATTATGGCCAGATAAGTGTCTTTCTGTTTTTAGGATAGGTGCATAAAACACATTGACATCCAGTGGGTCTCTAGAAGACATGGATATGGTACTTTTATCTATCTGTGGGGGCAGGGTCTCCTCCTTATATTTGTACCTAATCATAGGTAGGATTTTTGATCAGTAGTCTTCCCCTTTCTAGAGATGTGACATGGCTAATCAAGATGTACTTAGAAACTGGTTTGTTGAAAGATAACCCCTTTGTACAGCTACTGAAAGATAAAATAAAATTAAAAATGAAAATACAGAGGCGACATCACCTTGACAGTAAAATCTGCCAGCTTTTCTTCCTTTAATCTTTTTGTTCAAATGATCAGAAATACAGGCAGTAGATTTTCTTGCGTGTACCTTACAGTTCTTTCCACTGGGCTGCTTTCACACTCGGGGTGCTGCCCATGAGAGAGCTCCATGCTAAACACTGGAAGTGTTCACAGTTCAGAGTTGAGTCCACACTGCTGGGTCAGCAGAGAATGTCCTCTGCGACAGAGCCAGGTCAGCGAGCCACACTGGCTGTGGGCTGTGGAAGCTGTGTGTGCAGAAATGAATGATGGTCCAGCCTTTTCTCCTTTTTAAAAAGGGACTGAGGTGAAGAAAGTCAGTATAGTGGCCCGTGACATCTGATGAGATTCTAACTAGAGACCCATTTTTGCTTATATTCTGACTAAATAGGCACATGACAAATTTGAAGAGTAAATGGGGGGGGGGGTGGAGGAAGGATGATTTGAATAATCCAGTAGGTAGGTTTTATTTGCCTACCTTTTAAAATGAGATTCTGCTCATTATTTTGGTGTTTCAACGATGTATGTTTTATGATTTTGCAATCATAATAGAGTATTTAAAGTTACCCACCAAGTGTGATGGTACATACCTGTAATCCCAGCACTTAGGAGACTGAGGTGTAGTAATCTTGTGAGTTCAAGGCCAGCCTGGGTTACATAGCCAGGTCTTGTCTGAAGAAAAGAAAGAAACATTAGCCTGGTAAAGAAGAATATAGTACACATGCAGTTAGCATGATAAGCCTTTTGAAACTTTGAACCTTGTGTTTTCAAATTCAAATTGTCCACACAATTTTTTTAAACTCTTTAAGCCCCAGCTCTTCCTTCACATCCCCATTTCACTTGAAATACTTTAAAGTCTCTCAAATGCTTATGAATCTTTATAAAGAAACGATGCTGTCAAGCAGCTAACCACTGCAGCTCTAGTTAGCTCCTGTTTTAATTTGCTCTCCCTTTTCCTTCTCCCATCCATCAATCCCATCCACAATTAAAGCCAGAGGATGAAGTGACGACGGTGCAGGTTAAAGAGCAAGACCGGAATGTCCTGGTGCTGAAGAAAGTGCTGGGCTGTGGCCCAGCCCCCACCGCGGGGAGTGCCGAGGGCGAAGGGAGGTGAGATTCTCCCCTGCAGCTGCTTTCTCCTTCCTTGCTGCCTTCCCTTCCCTGGCTCTCACTTGCTCTGTCTGCTTCGCCCTCCCTCCCTCGCTTTTCTCTCCGCCTCTCTGGCGTTCTAGCTGACTGCAGAGCTCTTAGCAGCCAGATGGACTCAGTTCCCAGTGAAAGGACGGGGATGGCACAGATCTTTTAGCATTTAGGGGATGCCTTTGTCAGGAACCGCTCACAATGGGCAGCTCCCGGCTGAGGGTCTTTGACCCTCATCTAGAGAGGAAAGATTCAGCGGTACTCTCGGACAGAGAGCTGCCCTTGCCTACCTTCGATGTGCCTTATTTCAAATACATCGATGAGGAGGATGAGGACGATGAATGGAGCAGCCGCTCGCAGTCTTCCACGGAAGACGACTCAGTGGACTCTCTGCTCTCTGACAGATATGTGGTAGTGTCTGGGACCCCGGAGAAGATCCTGGAGCACCTTTTGAATGACTTGCACCTGGAGGAAGTCCAGGACAAAGAAACAGGTAAGGTACTGGGGGGGGGGGTTTGGGGGGGGGGGGGGGGTCTTCCTTCCAGACTCCTGCTGCTCATGTTCTTGTCAGCATCCTGGGTGAGGCTCCTACTGTTCGAGGAAACCAGGGTGGGCTGAAAGACCATATGCTTTGTGTGCCTCCCCTTTGCCTCGTGCTGTTTGTTTAAATCCAGTAAATGGACACATGTAGTTCCCAAGCAGCTGCCTGGGAAGTAGCTGTACAAAGAAAACGATACGATGGCAGATGTGTGTGTTTCTCCGGTAATTTTTACCAAAGCTCACCTAAAGGCAATTGGCAAGAGGCCAGCATTCAATAGCCCTTGTGCACTAGAAAGGGGAAGGGGCTGGCAGGCTGTTACCTGGCTGGAAGGAAGTGCTGAGCTGGGGGTGGGGTGGGCAGGAACCACCCTCCCTGCTGAAATGTCTTGTACAGCTACTCTGCAAAGGCATGCTTAGCCATAACTTTGTGGTTTACAAACTGCCTGCTCGGAGCAAGCCCTGGAGGGTGGGGAGGGTGCGGAAAGGGACACTCACGGCTTTTCAGACAGGAAATTATAATTCAAGTAAGCCTCATTGATCAGACTTCTTGTCCTTTTTATTCAGCTTGAGAGCAAAATACCAACTAGTTTTTCATCCATGCACTTTTGGAAACACTAGTCCATTTACAAAATGACTTGCCCATCATTTTCATTATCACAGAAAGGAGAGTACTAGTTTCTCTTAACCAGAGTTTCAAATTTGTTCCAGCCTGAACCAACTATTCCAATAAACTGGCCTAGGGCAGTAGCTTGAAATTTGCAACTTAATCCTCTGACTGAAGCACCCTTTCTGATGCTACTCTAGCACCACTGGCATGCTCAGTTTGCAGTATTCTGATTGCATCAAAGGATTGTTTCAATGCTGAGACACTAAATGGGTCCTGACTACAGGAGGGATTGTGAAATCCCAGCTTAGGTGAGATCAAGAGTTTCCTCCCATCCTTATAACTCTGTCTGAACATGAGTGATGCCTGGATCTATATTGCATTATAAAGCACAATAGGAAAAACAATGATGTATGAAATACATGAATGTGATCCAATCATGTATTCTACATTAACACTATTATTTGATTTCAAAATCTAAGTCAGTACTTTATTTTGCATATAATGGGCAGGTAGATCAATAGTTTCCTTGTGTACACACACACACACACACACACACACACACACACACTTTACAATGAAGGTAAAAGTGTTCTCAGGTACATTGGATTTTTTGCGCATTTGAGAACTGTAGTGACTCTCACCATCAGATGCGACCATCACAGAACTGGGCATAATTTCCCCAATTACTTTACACAAGAGGTCTGAACTATAGTTCAGGCATTTTACCTGTCATGGAAAGACTAGAACAAATTAAAGGTGATGCACCTTGAAAGGGTGAGTGCTTAAGTGCCTTAACGTTATAAGCATAGGTGTTATTTAATAATTATGTTATTTCTTTCTAATTTTCTTCACTTTTTCCTCCTTATCTTTTCCTTGTGATGCCTGGGTCAAACCCAGGCCTCCTGAAAGCTAGACAAGCTTTCTCCCACTAGCTATGCTCCAGCCTATTCTCTTTACTTTTGAGAAAATGGCCCAGGTGCTCCCTAAGACTCATTGTTTAACACTAGACATGACAAATCACCTTTGTTAATACGGATGCTAGGAGTTGCGTCTTGTTGGGAATGCTGATGTGAGCAATGTCTCATAACACTGATTCCTGCTTTCTTTTCAGTTAGGCCAACACTGGGGTCAAATATATCTCATTAGTTCAATACACACAAAGCAGAGAGGAACAGGGCTGGTCAGTTGTTTGATCTTCATAGCCCCAGTCTTGATGGGACAGGAAAGGTCAGGTGGAATCAGCCTCAGATGATTTCTGCCCCATTTCCTTAGAGTTTAAAGGGAAGGATGTGTGTAAAACTTTACTGTTTTGTAGAGACCTTAAAAAAAACAAAGTAACAACTTTTTTATATAAAAATTAAGAAGTCAGTTGTGTAGAGAATAATCAATATGCATATCATAGGGACACCTGCACAGAAGTCAAGTTCTCTGAACTTCAAACAGGAAAAAATAACTACCATTAGTTTTTGTTGATAAAATGTTGTTTAACTATAAACATAAAATAAATGGTATGCAAGTTGAAGGAAAAGTGGTTGGCAGTGTGTTTTAGTTTGAATACTAAATGAATCTGATATTTATAGTAATTGAAGCTCCTCACTGACAGCAGTGATGGTCTTTTTCCTTGGTTGGGTTGGCGGTCCTCATTATCAGAGGTCTGGGTGTGCAAGATCCTAATAGAGTTGCATAAACCATATGGAAGACAGATGGAGTAAAGGAGAAGGGGCTGCAATAAAAGTATACAATAGCGTTTTATGTTCTCGAGCACCCCTTTCAGTGAGATGGAACCATATGGGGCCAAGTGTGGCCATATGGTGGCCTTGGGGGCTATGAAGAAGGACTACTGGGAAGATAATAATGGTCCTGGTTGCTGAGGTGAGCCTATCTGGGTTCTTACGTTCCTACATTCCTTTACCTGCCAGAGGCTGAGACAATCAAGCAAGAGAGGAATGTCTTTCCCACAAAAGTGGCTTAGTTATAAAGGTGTAGGTTTAGGTCCCAACTGAGGACCTGCTGCGCTCATACAGAACAAGCCGACATGATTAGTCACTGGTATTGAAATGTAAGTGGAAAAATTGAACTGAATAGAATGGAATAGAAAATGGAAAAGCCAAGAGTTTTGTGACAAAGCATTTATTTTTGTTGCTACTTGCATCAAAGAATAAAGAAACGATTTAACAGTTCATACAGAATCCTACCAAGCTGAGTTTTAAAAGCAAAAGTAATTTTAGAGATGTTTAAAAGCAGCCTACTGATGATTTATTTAAATGATTTGATCTACATATACACACTGTACTTATTTTATAATTACCTACATGCATACCTTTCCCTTCTTGGTAATATAAGGCAGAAACTATCAGGTGAAATTGATACATAGCTGAATTGTGAATGGGCATATTTTAAACTTTTAAGTAGAAAAATGCTGATAAAGAACAATAATAAGCCAAACATTTAGGTCTTCCTTTGCAGCCGGTATTGAAATTTTTATTGATCTATGATAATTTACCTTTTGTTTATTAAATTCACAACAATACTTCCAAATTGCAATGAGACTTCCAAAGAGGAAGCAACAATGAAATTCATAGGAATACAAGTTTGTTAACATTGTTTTCTTTTGTCCCATAGTTGTTCATTCTTTCACATGGGAAGAAAATAACTAGAATCCAGTCATTGGATATTTGTCATTGTGGAAAGTGATTGAACCTGCTTTCAAAGCTTTCCTTTTCTTTCAAGGTACAAGGTCTGACTTGAAACATTTTGAAATATTAGAGAAAAATCAAGCAGTTTCTGTAGCTGTATTTTTCATCTTCCCAGAAGTAGGGCAGACATCACTGGGCATTCCCAGCCTGGGAATTACGAAGAAGGAAGGCAAGTAGGAAAGACCAAGGCATTGTAGAGGATTTGGAGGGATGGAGATGCCAGTATGAGCCATGGCAGTTGTGTTCTGCTGTGGTCCCCGGAGCGCTGCTTCTGTTGTACCATTCCTCTCCCTGGAGAGGATAAAGTATGTTTGCTTTAGAGATGCTTTTGTGGAAAATAATTATTTCTGTTTCAAAGCAGGGGAGAAAAGTATATCTAATGGATTATGTGGAGGAAAAAAATTCTTGGTATTGATTTTGGGGGTGGGGGGTTGGCATCTATTATAACTCTACCATAAGGAAAACATAAGAGGTAATAGTTTATCTTCTATTTCCTTATATTTATTCCCTAAATTCTTACCCATTATTTTAAAGAGAATGCATTTATGATGACAGGTTTCCAGGAAAAACAAACAAGCAGAGAGAACAGGATAATAGGAATAAGTAAAACCACTGGCTGGTTCTCATTAGACCTGACCTAATTTTCTTAAGGTATGGCTGCGTTTTAAAATAACTTCATGAGGCTATCATCCTGTGCACGTTTGCAGCTCGCCTTGGCCATTCAGAGAGCACCTGTGACAGTGGTTTACTGTAAACAGCACATAGTAGTTAGAGCATGGGACATGCATCCTCTGCTGTTCTGCAGAGGCCAGCCTCTGTAAAAGGTCTGCTATGCAGCATAAGAGTAGCTCATTTGGTGGTCAGTTTAGTGGATTGCTTAGCATCACAATGATAGAACTTGATTAAACAAGGACAGGCATCTCATTTTCTATAACATTAGTTTCTCCCCGTAACATCAAACTTATAGGAAACTTAATTTTTATATATGTATGTGCTGGTAGTGGGTCTTGAACTCAAAGTCTGGTACTCACATGTGGCTTTTTGGCTCAAGGCTGGCACTCCACTACTTGAGCCACACTTCCACTGCTGGCTTTTGCTGGTTAATTGGAGATAAGAATCTCACAGATTTCTCTCCTTTGTATGGTTTTGAACCTAGTCCTCAGATCTCAGCCTCCTGAGTAGCTAGGAATATAGGTGTGACCCATCACAGCCCAGCAAAAGGGTGTGTGTGTGTGTGTGTGTGTGTGTGTGTGTGTGTGTGTGTGTGTGTGTGTGTTGGTACTGGGGCTTCAATTCAGGGAAAGTGCGTGGACCAAAGCAAGCTGCAGTGTGTGTGTGTGTGTGTGTGTGTGTGTGTGTGTGTGTGTGTGTGTGTGTGTGTGTGTGTGTGTGTGTGTGTGGTGTGGTGTGTTGGTACTGGGGCTTCAATTCTGGAGCCATAACTCCATTTCTGGCATTCTGGTAGTTAAGAGTCTCTTGATAGCAAGAGTCTCACAGACTTTTCTTGCCTGGCCTGGCTTCAGACTCCATCCTCATATCTCAACATCCTGAGTAGCTGGGATTACAGCATGAGCCACTGGTGCTCTGCTATCTAGGTTCTTTGTTTTAGTTTGTGCCATCCCCACCCGGGAATCCTGCATCGGCCAGTATAGGTGTTTTCCGGGTGCTGGCCTGGAGCTGTCTGGGGTCAAGCCTGGAGGTCAGGCTGCCTGGAGGGGCTGCTGGTGTGGTGAAGGGCCTGGTCTCTGAGGCTGGGCCTCTGGGCAAGGGCTGCTGGCCTGTTCTGAGCCCCAGAAGGAGACCTGGCCTTGCTCCCTGTGATTATGGTGAGGACGTGTGTAATTAACTCTAAAATGGGAGGCTGAAGAGGAATTAAAATATATGCTTACTGGAAATTAGAGACAAGCTCTGTGCAAAAATAGTTGAGGTAGGCCGGGAGTTGCCGTGCGTGCTGCAGAGTAGGGCGGCAGGAAGGGGAGTTAGGGATCGGGATGCAGCCCTTCCCCTCGCCCAACTTCTTAGACTGGAGATGGGGTGTCATGTCCCAGGGCTGTCTTAACAAGTGCCCAGCCCCATGGCTTGCAGCACCCCAACTTCCCATCTCAGTGGGGGAGCCTTTTTCTAGTGGGTCCGAGGGGAACCTGTGCCAGGCCTTCCCTCTGCTCCTGGAGGCTGACGCCATCTGTGGCCGGCAGCCCGGTCACCCCAGTTCCTGCTCCATCGGCACATGGCCTTCCTGGGGGTCATGCTGTTCCCGTTTCTCTTTAATAAAACCTTCCACTGTGCTAAAGCATACATAGCATTTATCGTCCGAATGTTTGAAATTGTTTTTTGAGACAAGATCTCACTGCAGAACAGAGTACACTTTAACTTGCATTCTTTCTGCCTCAGTCTCCCAAGTGCTGGATTACAGCTGTGTGCCACCACGCCCAGTTCCATCCTCACCATTTTCAAGGGTGATTAAGTGCTTAAGCACATACTCAATGTTGTGTTTGTGTCTCATCTTCCCTCACTGACACTCTGTCCCGGTTAGCACCAACTCCCTGGCCCCCAGCCCTCACCACTGTTTCCTGTGCTGTGATTTGGACCAGCCTGGGGACCTCTCGTGAGTGCAGTCTCCTGCCTTTCCCCGCCCTTGTCTGTCTGCTTCAGAGTTCTCAGGTCAGGAGTGTTAGATCCACTTCATTCAAGGCACTCGAACCAGCAGTTACCAGCCATGTGTGGCCTTTGAGTGTAACTCATTTGCCATGCCTAAGTGGGAAATATGGGTTTTCAGATGCATTTGAAATGCCTGGTGGGTGCATGTCTACCAGCAGCCTTGCTGGACTGCCCATGGAAATATCATTGTTCTGGAAACGTCTGTGGGAGAGCACTGTGGTGGGTTAATGGAGACTAAAAGATAGGACAGGTAAAAGTCATGTGATCTGGGGTTGGACTCTGTGGCAGAAGGTTCCCTCTCCCCTCCCCTCCCCTCCCCTCCCCT
>NW_012267288.1:556748-586705 GCF_000151885.1 Dipodomys ordii
GTGTGTGTGTGTGTGTGTGTGTGTGTGTGTGTGTGTGTGTGTGTGTGTGTGTGTGTGTTGGTACTGGGGCTTCAATTCAGGGACTTGGCTTTTTTGCTCAAGGCTAGCAACTTTACTTCCTTGAATGTGATTTTTTTTTTCTGGAGGAAAATTAAGAGTTCATTGCTTCTGATGATTAAAAAGATAGAACATAATTTAGATAACCACCCTAAAAAGCAAAGCTAAAAGACAGGGATAACTATGTCTTTTAAGATTTATGTAACCTTCCCATCCAGGTTAGCAGACCATACTATCCCTGTCCCAGCAAGCCTGTTGCAGTACTAAAACTTTTTGAGGGATAAGTAGAGAAATTTTAAATGATGGTAAATCTTTTCATGATTTTACCCAGTTGATGGGCACATGGAATTTTCTTATGTTTATTTCTTTCCTTTTTATTTTTGGATGCTGGGGATGGTGCCCGGGGCCTTGAATATACTTAGGCAAGAACTCTGCCACTGAGCTATACCCCTAATACCTTTTCTTTTATGAGATCAAGTAACACATTGACCACTGTAGCTTCTCTGCGGCTATACGTTAACAACAGGGTAGCAATGAGGAGGAGGGAGCTGTAGTGGTGATGATGGAGGAGGAGGACTATGAGGTAGATAGAACAGGAGGGAAAATAGGAGGAGAACTTTTCATCTAATGCCAGTACCTGAGCTGATCCTAAGCCTTACTAACAGCCTCCCAGTTTATACAAACCTGCTGTCAGGTTTGAAACCCTCTGAAATAGAACATTATGGTTATCTTGCTTCCATTTTTTTCAAAAGAGCTATTCTAGGTTTCTAAAGATCATGAATATACACTTGCCTCTAAGAGTTAGGGCATCATCTTTCATTCCTCCACCTTTCCTTCCTGTTACCTCTCCAGGGTTGTATGTCCAGCCTTGTATCCCTGCCTTCAGGCCTATTCGTCTTGAGAAATTCAGAGTTCACAAACTGCACTGCCAGTCCTAAAGTGGTTTTGAGCAAATGACATAATCAGAAGGAACACAGGTACTGGAGCCAGAGCTGTTTGAATTCCCAACTTTTGGAACACAGTGATAATATGGTGAATGAAACTCATTGGAATTTTCACCAGGGTTCTGTTGCACTACAAAAATCTCTGGGTGGTCCTCAAATCTCATAGCCAAGAATGCTTCCTTCTATTGAAAATAATGTTTTAATGAAGAAGAACATACACAGAAAAAGTGCTAAAGTAAACTTGTAAAGCTCTGTATTCCCCACACGTGCTCCATTAATTAACCAGCCTGAGACCTCAAGCAAGATATAAATGAAATGACCTCTACAGTTTGTTGGATCACTAAAAGCATTTTGATTCATAAAGACTCTGTGTTCTCTTTCTTTAAAAAAGAACCATAGAATTCTGGGTCTGAGGAGCAGCTAGGGTGTGAGTAAATGAGCTACAGAATCTTGTGGTCATTGTAGGGTAGAGGTATCACGTGGCCATTGCACAAGGACTTAAGGAGTTAGATCTTGCTTCCTATCGTTACTGTGATCTGCAGTCTCCAGGAGCAGGAAGAAGGCTCATGGGATACTGAGTTTAGAAGCCATAGTGCAATTAGCCATATGTGGTGTTGATTTAAGTGTGTTTGTATGTAACCTTGCCCAATAGGGAACTTTAAAAATTCCTCTGAGAAATTATACTATTACATTTCAAAGAAACTGCTTTGATTTATCAGCTACTAGTAAAATCCACTCACAGAATTTTATTGCCAAGCCATTTTTTTAAGATAATCAGAAACAGTCTATGCAGGAGAAAAGCTGTCATTTTCCACTAGGGATAAAATATACTATCTTATATCTATGTACTTATTCAACTTTACTAACTACTATATATATCTATAATCAGTGTGCTTTTAATTATGTAGCTTGAGTGCCTTCGAAAAATTTAATTGCTTCACTTCTTTTTGTACGTAAGATCTTTAACTTACTATTATGTGGGCATCATTTTATTTTTTCAATTTCTATTTATTTTGGTGGCAGCACTCAGTTATTCCCTCTCACTACCAGCTCTCTAACCACTTGAGCCACTTTCATCCTGCTTTCTTCTGGTTACTTGGAGTTAAGACTCTCATAGGCTTTTCTGCCTGTGCCTTCTTTGAACCATGATCCTTAGATCTCAGCCTCCTGAATAAACAGGACTACAAGGATGAGCCACTACTGCCCACCTATAGGTATTCTTTTAAATGCTAGAGATATAGCTCCAAGTACAATAGACAAATCCTTATCTTCACAGAGGCTTTTTTTTCTAGTGGAGTTGAATCGATCGATAAACTAGATAGAAAATACTGTATATGAAGTTGTAAGTGTGTAACTAACATTAAACAGGCACTAATTTAGAATTAACTATATCCAAGTGACTATGGTGATTAGGATGGAGGAGGAGGAGAAGAGGAGGGAGGAGGAGAAAAACTTCTAAATTAATGCCAGTACACGGAGAGTCTGATTCCATTAGACCAGAGAATTAACATGAAGCAAAGTTCTGAAATGAAAGAAACCTAACAAAAATGAAAGCGATAACATAAAAGAAATTTGAGATGTGTGCATTCATCCCAGGATGGTAAGTCACTTTTGCTAAGACCACATGCTAGAATGTTCCACAGGGGTATCAGCCTTTGACCAGCTTAAACTGAAAATAGTTTCCCCTGGATCATTGTGTTGTTTGTGGTCTTTTTCAGCTTTGTGAAACTGTCATTTTTAAATATTAGATTAATTGTGTGTGTGTGTGTGTGTGTGTGTGTGTGTGCACGCGTACGCGCACGCATGCGTGCACCTCCTAATGAAAAAAATCGAGGAAAGAAAGGCAAAATTCATTAGCACAAACTCCAGCTGCCTGGGTGTGCCACCGACACAGATGAACAGAAGCTCTGTTCAGTAAGAGCTTGTTTTTCCACTAAAGACAGACTTGAAACAGCTATCCACAGTGATAGTTTAAAAAAAGAAAAGAAGAGAAAAAAGAAAACCTCAAATGGTGCCAAGGGAGCACCAGGAGTAAAAGGGCTATATTAGAATTACACTTGTTTCTGCTTTCTTCTACGCTTGTATTATTGTTCTTGTTTGATTTGTGTGGGGTTCCTTTTTTTTCTTTCTTTTATGGCAGTTGCCTTAGCTTCTTTCCTGATTACTAATGTAGAGAATATATTTGTCAGCCATAATTGAGACATTGGGAGACTCTATAAATCCGTGAGATAATTATAATTGGAAAGAAATTTTCTTCTCAGTTGCCTCACTTACAAAAGCAGAAGTCCTAAACCACATGACCTATGAGACCCTTTTAGATCTAAGATCCAGGGTTCAAAGATCACTCAAGAGGGCAATTTGTTTATCCAAACCTTGTCCCATTAGATGGATCTGTGTGCACAATAATTGTCCCCATTTAATGGACTTACAGGCTAAGGTAGAACTTAATTCAATTGTTGCAGTGATTGAGTAGACATTTGAATTTAAAAATGAACTGGATATACTCCTTTTGCCCAAAGATAATTTCTGCTAGAGAGTAGAATAATGGATGAAAAATGTAACTGAAATACAAATTGTTCAACTCAAGCGTACCTCTTAAGTCAGGTGCTTCACCACTCATCAATAATCCAGTCTCCAGCACAAAGACCTGCCTCTTCTTTTCTGCTGTAAGCAGAATGGCCACCCCACCAGCTAACTGCTTCAAAATGCTGGAAAAAGAAAGGGTGGTGGGGAGAGATCAAGTTCAAGTACTGTATCAGATCACTCAAAAGTGGCTGTAGATTTCATTTAAGATGTTCATCTTCTGAGTTAATCTATCCACACCACCTATGAACATGCAATATTATGTATGATAACAAGGGAACTGATGCTTTTACACTGCCAGTAGTTTGTGGGTTAATTAATACCCTTGCTGGTAATGAAGCAAGGTGAAATGAAGTGAGACTAAGCTGAAGTGTAATGTCATTAAACACACTGACTACTAATGGAAATATGGCAGTTTTCATTGCAGCATAACCAATGGCAAAGGAAGATATCTAATGGACAAGGATTAATAAATAGGCATATAGCATACCATATAGAGAAACAATGCCCCTTTAGGATGAAAAATGGATCATTAGAAAACATTTTTTTAATTATATCATTTCTTCTGGGCACCAGTGGCTCAAACCTGTAATCCTAGCTACTCAGGAGGCTGAGATCTGAGTTCAAAGCCAGACAGGGCAGGAAAGTCCAAGAGACTCTTATCTCCAATAATCCAGCAGAAACTGGAAGTGGTGCTGTGACTCAAGTGGTAGAGCCTTAGCCTTGAGCTGAAGAGCTGAGGGACAGCACCCAGGCCCAAGTTCAAGCCCTATGGCCAACAAAAACAAACAAAAATTATATCATTTCCATGTTTGTAATTTAAATATTAGTATTACAGATAATTTCAGTATGAAAAGTTGTAAAAATGTTATAGTCTACAAGTGAGAATTAAGCTTTCTGTGAAACGTAGTTTATACAGTAAATAACCAACATTTATAGGGAACTATGTAGAGTGAACCTTTTCACTAAACTTTTTTAATAAGGTTTTTATTGTGAAAATACTGTACAGAGGGGTTACAGTTACATGAGCAAGCTAATGAGTACATTTCTTATCAAGCATTGTTGCCTCCTCCTTTGTTTTTCCCCTACCATCTTTTCCTTCCCACCTCCACAACTCTCCACAACTACACTCCCCCCCTTCCCCCCACCCCCACACCCCCACCTAAATTGTAAAGTTTGTTTTTCAACATAGTGTCTTCTACATCTTATTGTTCCAATGTATCAAACTGTATCCCTATTTAAACATTTTGTTTTTTCCCTTCCCCTCCCCAAATTATACTAACATCAAATACAGTGAAAACAGGGGTTATACCATGGGGGAGGGACATACAAAGCAACAAGAACATTACATGGTACCTTATAAATACGTTAGAAACAGTAGCAAGAAAGAAAAAACCACTTGTGTCCCTATCTTGGGGTTCACTTTGCTTGACTTCATCTTATCTGGTCATATGTATATAATTTTTTACCTTTTCTACTTGTCCCAGACATATACTAGTTATTGCAAATAAGGGAAACCATGGGACCTCTGTTTCTTTGTGCCTGGCTTACTTCACTTAATATAATTTTTTTTCCAAGTCATTCCATTTCCTAACAAATGGGGCAATGTTATTCTTTCTGATGGAGGCATAGAATTCCATTATAGATAGATAGATAGATAGATAGATAGATAGATAGATAGATAGATAGATACCACATTTTCTTGATCCATTCATTTACTGAGGGCCATCTGGGTTGGTTCCATATCTTAGCTATGGTAAATAATGTTGCAGTAAGCATAGTTGTGTTGGTAGCTTTAGTATAGCCTTGTTTGTGATCATTTGGGTAAATGCCAAAAGTGGGATTGCTGTGTCACAGGGGAGCTCTATGTGGAGTCTTTTGAGAAACCTCCATACTACTTTCCAAAGTGGTTGAACAAGTTTACACTCCCACCAACAATGCAGTAAGGTTCCCTTCTGTCCACATCCCCTCCAGCATCTGTTGTTATTAGAGTTCTTGATTAAAGCCATTCTAACTGGGGTGAGGTGGTATCTCAATGTTGTTTTGATTTGCATTTGTTTTATGGCTAGAGAGATATAGCATTTCTTCACATGTTTATTGGCCATTCTTACTTCCTCTTCAGAGAAGTTTCTTTTTAAGTGTTTAGCCCACTTATTGATTGGGCAGTTGTTTCTTTGAGGATTTGTTGTTGGGGGATTTAATTTTTTGAGTTTCAAGTATATTTTAGATATGAGACCCTTGTCCATTGCATGGCTAGTAAAGATCTTCTCCCATTCTATGGGCTTTCTATTGATCTTGCTAGCTATGTCATTTGCCATGCAGAAGCTCTGAAGCTTCATGCAATCCCATTTGTCCAACCTTTCTTTGATTTGTTGTTTCTGGGTCTCTATTAAGAAAATTTCAGCCTGCACCAAGGAGACGTAGGGTTTCTCCTATTCCTTCCTGTAATGTTTTCAGGGTGTCTTCTTTGACTCTGAGGTCTTTGATCCATTTGGTGTTGATTCTGGTGCAGGGTGATATATAAGGATCTAGTTTGAGTTTTCACTAAACTTAATTTTATAATTCATTTTCACCCTTGTTGACTCTGTGCTGTTATAATATATGCATTTGAGTATGTATACTTATTAATAAGGTAAAAATAAAACATAAACATTGCATTAACTGTAATATTTATCCAACAGGGAACTGATATTTGCTTACCATGTATGGCTTTTGCCATTAAAATTAAAAAGGTGGCTGGGAATGTACATGCATGAGGCCCGGGGTTTGACTCCTCAGCACCACATACACAGAAAAAGCCAGAAGGGCACTGTAGCTCAAGTGGTAGAGCGCTAGCCTTGAGCAAAAGAAGCTTAAGGACAGTGCCAAGCCCCTGAGTTCAAGCCCTAGGACTGGTTAAATAAATAAATAAATAAATTGTAAACTTTGTAAAGGGCAAGTTCAAGATAAATCTAGCATATTAGGAGCAAACTAAAATATTGTTAAGACTCTAGAAAATTAATTTCAAGAGTACCTGAACGTAGAAAATGAAAAAGTTTATGAAGGGAAAGAATTACCTCAGCAATTAGTTTCCCAACTAAGGAAAATTCTGGCAGCCTAACCTTTCTTCCTTCTGGGCTACTGTGAAGGTCTTGTCCTGGAGGCTAAAGATGAACTAGTGTTGGAAAGTTTTATTCACACAGAGTTCTAATGAAAACAGGCATGAGAGTCCGTTTCTGTCAAGTCAATCACAGTGACAAACACATCTCAAACCCCCATATTCCATGCAAACTGCAGCTAATGTGGAAGATACAGAATCTATCTCATATTTATTTTCCTTGCCTTATATTTACCTTACTCATCTGGAAGGTTTCTCTTCCTCTTTATCCAGCCAACATATTTTTTTTAGATAGACTCCTATCTCATAGTTACTCCTTCCTATTTTTTTTCTTTTGATAGTATTGATGTTTGAACTGAGAGCTTCAGGCTGGTTAAGTAGGTAGGTGTTCTACTGGAACCATGTTTCCATCCCAGTGGATTTTTTTTTCCTTAGCAGTTCTCGGGTTTGACCTCAGAGCTTCACACTTGCTAGATGGTTGCTACACCACTTGAGCCATGACTTCAGCCCTTTTTTGTAGTTCAATACATTTGCCATTTTTATAAAGTGCCTGGAGGGTAAATTATTGCAAATAACAAAATATCCAGGCATATTGAGAGTTACCAGTTTTAAAGAATCAAAGTTTATAAAATTTAAAACTGTTTTCAAATGCAAAATCCCAAATAGCCCTGTCAAATAAGTCTAGAACTTCAAATTATGCCAAATTATATCCTAATAATAGTTTTCAGTTTGAGTATAATATGAGTGACAGCTCACTCCTGTAATCCTAGCTACTCAGGAGTCTGAAGATTGTGGTTCAGGCAGGTAAGTCCATGAGACTTCTCTCTAATTAACCACTAGAAAACTGGAAGTGATGCTGTGACTCAAAGTGGTAGAGGGCTAGCCTTGAGCAAAAGGGCTCAGGGACAGAGCCCAGGCCCTGAGTTCAAGCCCCACAACTGACAACAACAAAACAACAACAATAATAATGATGATGATGATGATGAAATACATTTGAAGCTGGGTGCTGGTGGCTCATACCTGCAATCCTAGCTACTCAGGAAGCTGAGATATGAGGACTATGTTTTGAAGCCAGCCTTGGCAAGCAAGTCTGTGAGACTGTTATCTCCAGTTAGCCACCAAAAAGCTGGAAGTGGAGTTATGACTCTGCTAGCCTGCTAGCCTTGAGCAAAACAACTTAGACACAGTAATCAAGCCCTGAGTTCAAGCCACAAGACACACACACACAAACATACACACACACAAAATACATTTGAGATAGCAGCTTTTTTTTTCTATTTTTTAATTGTGAAAATACTGTACAGAGGGGTTACAATTACATGGGCAAGATAATGAGTACATTTCTTTTTTTTTTTTTGGGTCCAGTTGTGGGGCCTGAACTCTGGGCCTGGGCGCTGTCCCTCAGCTGCACTCTACCACTTGAGCCACAGCACCACTTCCGGCTTTTTCTTTTTGCTTATGTGGTGCTAAGTAATCGAACCCAGGACCTTGAGCATGCAAGGCAAGCGCTCTACCACTGAGCCATCTTCCCAGCCCCAATGAGTACATTTCTTATCAAGCATTGTAGCCTCCTCCTTTGTTTCCTCTTCCCATCCCTTCCCATCCTCCCTTCACTCCCCCTCCCACCCAATCTTCCTCCCCTCCCCCCCATCAAAGTTGTAAAGTTTGTTTTCCACATAACGACTTGTACATCTCATTGTTGCAATGGGTCCACCTATATCCCTAGTTAAACGATTTGTTTTTTCCCTTCCCCTCCACAAATTATACCGACATCAAATACAGTGAAAGCAGGGGTTATACCATGGGGGAGGGACATACAAAGCAACAAAGAAATCTTCTTATAAATGTGTTAGAAACAATCGCATGAAAGAAAAAAACATTTGAATACATATCTTAGGGTTCATTTCCCTAACATCAACTTATCTGATCTTTTCTGGTTGACTCAGACATATACTAGTTATTGCAAATAAGGGAAACCATGGGACCTTGTTTCTTTGGGCCTGGCTTACTTCACTTAATATAATTTTTTCCAAGTCTTTCCATTTCCTAACAAACGGGGCAATGTCATTCTTTCTGATGGAGGCATAGAATTCCATTGTGTATATATGCCACATTTTCTTGATCCATTCATCTACTGAGGGCCATCTGGGTTGGTTCCATATCTTAGCTATGGTAAATAATGCTGCAGTAAACATAGTTGTGCTGATAGCTTTAGTGTGGTCTTGTTTGTAAACATTTGGGTAAATGCCCAAAAGTGGGATTGCTGTGTCACAGAGGAGCTCTATGTGGAGTCTTTTGAGGAACCTCCATACTGCTTTCCAAGGTGGTTGAACAAGTTTACACTCCCACCAACAATGCAGTAAGGTTCCCTTCTGTCCACATCCCCTCCAGCATCTGTTGTTATTAGAGTTCTTGATAATAGCCATTCTAACTGGAGTGAGGTGGTATCTCAATGTTGTTTTGATTTGCATTTCTTTTATGGCTAGGGAGGTTGAGCATTTCTTCATGTGCCTATTGGCCATCCTTCTTTCCTCTTCAGAGAAGTAGAGATAGCAGCTTTTTTATCTCTATGTATTCTCTCTCCCAACAAGTATTTGAGAATTAAGGTGATTGCTAACATACATTTCTTTGAAAAACTATTTTCTATAGTAATTGGCTTAGCACTAAGTAGCGTTTTTATTCTTTTCTAAGAAAAATTCTGGCTAGGTGCCAGTGGCTCATGCCTGTAACCCTAGCTACTCAGGAGACTAAGATCTGAGAATTGCAGTTAGAAGCCAACCTAGGCCAGGAAAGTCCATAAGACTGTTATCTCCAATAAAAACAACTCAGAAAAAGCCAGAAGTAGCACTATGACTCAAGTTGTAGAGCACTAGTCTTGAGCAAAAAGAAGCTCAGGGACAGCACCCAGGCCGAGTTCAAGCCCTAGGACCAGCAAAAACGAAAGAAAGAAAGAAAGAAAGAAAGAGAGAGAGAGAGGGAGGGAGGGAAAGAGGGAGGAGAGAGAGAAAAAAAAGAAAGAAAGAAAGGAAAGAGAGAAAGAAGAAAGAAAGATAAAGAAAAAGAAAGAGAGAGAGAGAGAAATTTTGTTCTGAAGTTTTAGTGATGTTTTCTCTAAGTTTTGAGTCTCTTGGTATTTTTACTATTGTCCTTTAGTGGAAACACATGTAACATGTGTTCAGCTTTGATTCTAGAAGTTCTTTTCAAAATGTAAAATCAGGTCTTTCTGAAGTAGCCAAGTGAAAGAAGCAACTGCTACTGAAATTAATTTGTGAAGATAAGATTCTGTGTCAGCAGTGAGTGACAACCTAATAGCTTTGACAGAGTTATAGCTTTCTTCCAGCATCAGCAATTGTTAATTTTTTTGAGGCTTGGTTGTAAGTATAGCTCAGTGGTAGAGTGCTTGTGTGGCTGTGTGAAGGACTGGGTTAGATCCCTAGCATTCAAATAAAGGGAATAAAAGAAAGAATGAATGAAAAAGAAATTACTTGAAACCATTCTAAGATAATGACAAAGATTGAAAAATTCTCTCTCTCTCTCTGTCTTTCTGCCTCTGTCTCAGAGATCTGTGTCACTCCCCAGACAACTGATAGATTTAGAATGAGATTATCAGATGTCCTTGTCTGAATTTTAAAATATATGGACCACTGTCCCTAAGTAAAATTAAACCTCCTATCAGAAAATGAAAATGAAACAATTGTATGTAACTGTGTGTACTTGAAATAGTCTTGTAAGTGTGAAGAAGAAACATTAGCTGATGGCATTCATTGACTGTAATCATTGCATATTAATCTCACAGCATGCTTGAATCAAATCATTGTATCATTTAAAGGGTGTTGTGTCACAGAATTGCTGTAGCTGACAAGCACATATCTAAAAGAAATATTCTCAATATGGGATCATTTTGCCTTTACCATACTTATAATTGAGCCTTTTCTCATTTCTTTTGTGATTTCTCACTACAACCTTCCCTCCCATTTCCCATTAGCCTCATCTTCAGCCCTCAGGCTTTCATGCTATAGGATGAAAACCATTCTTTTCATTCTACTTATAACACTGTTTAAGCTGTTACTGGGCTGGCAATCCTTCCCCTAAATCTTAGAATTAAATACGAAGTCAGACATAATTGTTAAATATGTAGGTAAACAGATTGTGTGAAAAACTAAACCAAAAGCCCCAAAATATCTTGTCATAATGCAAATAATGACATAAAATTATTTTCAGTGCAATTTCCTTTTCTGCTCCAGACTCGGTGACATTGCTTCTACTTAGTATATAAAGATATATAAAGATATAAAGATATTGGTGAATCCTCTAACTTTCAAAATCTTTTCAATGAGCACCAATTAGTGTGAACATGCAAAGTACAAACTAATATTGCCATTGCATTTTTGGCTGAATATTTGAGTTTAAATTTCCAGTCCATGGTAAACATAGTATTAGGTAAATGGGTTTAATTTTGCTGCTGCTAACTTCCTTCTTGTTATATCTCTCCCTATGTACTCTAAATATACTTATTACAATGAAGAGTTTGCACAGTACTGAAGGAATATTTTTTCTTCTGGTTTTGCTTGGTGTAGCAGGCTTATGAATAACTTAAATCTAATATCACGTCATGTATTTGCAAAAGAGAAAAATGGGGCTGGCAATGTAACTCAGTGGCAGAACACATGGTTAGCCATGTGCGAGGCCTGGGTTCAAACCTCAGACACCATCACGCCAAAAGAAGAAGAAGGAGAACGAAGAAGAGGAAGAAGGAAGAAAGAGGAGAGTGATGATCTTTTCATCCTCAATGTTGTATCTTCTCTTTAGAGTTAAACATATAAAATATGATCTCAGGTCTCCGTTCTGTTTGACCTGAATTTAGAGGCACTGCAAACCATTTTCAATTCCACTGATGGACTTTGTAGAACAACTTTAGTAAGCTCAAATTCTGCATAGTGGGCATGTCTCAGAATTACAGCAGTTTAAAGATCCTCCTGGGGGAAGAATTTGTTCGTTCAACCCATTCTAAATATCTATACAGAGATTCTGATAACTGAGAAACTTGAAAACCAGATTATTATTCATCATGTGATCAGACATGACAGTGTAGAAAACTCTAATGGTGATTTAGATATGATATGAATGCATTTCTTCAACCTGTGAAGGTACTATGAAAAAATGTAGCCCAGACCTGGTAAACCACCCTGGTGTCATCCTTTGCTCCAGTGCCTCTGAACTTGGGCCCGCCCCTATCTTCTGGGCCTGGATGCATACTAGCATATCTGTCTAGGTAGCAGGACAAAAAAAGCAAGAGCATACCTGTCCATCACACACAGCCTCTTCCTTTATACCATAAACACTTAGTCTCATGCCTATATCTAACTGCAAGTGAGGATGGAAACTATACTGCTTTATTTTGATTTTAACATACATAGAGAGCAAGATGCTTAGTGGTGGAAAAATAAAAGTGATTCTTAAAGGAAAATTGGCTTGTAATTTTATAACTAAATCCACTTTTTTTTTTTGTCGGTCTTGGGGCTTGAACTCTGGGCCTGAGCACTGTCCCTCAGCTCTTCAGCTCAAGGCTAGTGCTCTACCACTTGAGCTACAGTGCCACTTCCAGTTTTTTCTGGTGGTTTATTGGAGATAAGAGTTTCATGGACTTTCCTTCCTGGGCTGGCTTTGAACTGCGATCCTCAGATCTTTGCCTCCTGAGTAACTAGGATTACAGGCCTGGCTAAGTCCACAATTTTGTATTTTTTCATTCAACAAACAAAAACAAGCCTACAAGCTGTTTGGATTATTCTTATATTCATCACATTAAATGAATATTTAGAATAATCTTAGTTATTTTTGGCATATAAGGCTTGCAAAACTTCAAGAATTTTTCATTTGTGATAGAGAATTCTGTATCTTTCACTTCAAAGTTCTTTGTTTGTCAGTCATGGGGCTTGAACTCTGGGCCTGGGCACTGTCCCTCAGCTCTTCAGCTCAAGGCTAGTGCTCTACCACTTGAGGCATAACACCACTTCCGGCTTTTTCCGTTTATATGGTGCTGAGGAATCAAACCCAGGGCCTCATGCATGTGAGGCAAACACTCTACCACTGAGCCACCTTCCCAGCCTCTTCAAAGTACTTTGTAATATTTTTCTCAGAAGAAATAAAACATGTATTATAAAATATTCCATATAGAATCTCTTAAAAGAATTTAATGGAGAAAAGAAAATGTATTTCACTTATTATGTCTGTATTGTTATAAGGGAGCCTGAAGCTGCTGGCTCATACTTGTAATCTTAGCTACTCAAGATGCTGAGATCTAAAAGATGGAGATTTGAAGCCAGCCTGAGCAGAAAGTCTGAAGAGACTCATCTCCAAAACAGCCAAACCCATGGCTGATCAAACAAATTGAATAAGAGGGAAGACCTGAGTTCAAACTCAACAATGGGAAAATATTATTATTACAAGAGTAGCTTATTAGTATATAGTTCTATATAATATTAGTGTGACATAGCTTATAATGGTTTCTGTCCCATGATCAAGAATCCCAAGTGCCCAAGTACTCTGACTGATAGAATGATAGGAGCATCTTTTAGTGTTTAGTCTTAGTCCTTGATCACTAATACAGGAATTTTTTTTTCTTTTTGTCAGTCATGGGGCTTGAACTCTGGGCTTGGGTGCTGTCCCTGCACTCTTCAGCTCAAGTCGCCAGTGCTCTACCACTTGAGCCACAGTGCCACTTCTGGTTTTCTGGTGGTTTATTGGAGATAAGAGTCTTTCCTGCCTGGGCTGGCTTTGAACCGAGATCCTTAGATCTCAGCCTCCTAAGTAGGTAGGATTACAGGCGTGAGCTACTGATGCCCAGCTAATACAAGAGTTTTTAAGATCCTTGGATCTTCAGAGTGAGGAGTAACTCTGTGTATGGAAATGGTATAAGTGATGGCTAGGTCCCTAGATAGCTTCGGGACCATAACAGGTTGAAGAATGATCACCAGAAAGATGAGGGCACAAAAATTAACAATGATGAGGGGCAGGGCTAGGGGTGGAGGTTTGCTCATTCACACTAATGGAGTAATCATCAGCCTGGGGCTTGAAGGCTGCCATATGTGGCCCTTTGATTATCTCACCAGATTCCAAAATCCAGCAAACAGCTTTGCCTCCTCTACAACAGAGCATAGCACTAAGCCTTAAGTAATAGTTTGTCAAGTGGTTGCTTACTAAACCTTTATTCCCTCCTTGGTGACTCTAAACCACCGCTCCCTTTTACCAGGACATGAAACAAACCAGCTGTGTGTTACTAAAGAGAACTCTCTAAAGACTGATCTGGAAAGCCGAGCAAAAAGCCATGCCTGTGGTCAGCTACTGGTTCATAATTTGTCCTAGGAATTTTTTTTTAATTTGACAATACATTGTGTTTGTTGAATTGGACATTTTTGTGCCATTTTATATAGGAGTCTTAGTTTCACTTATGTTAAATTAATAAATGTTATAGAATATCTTTTTATCTTTCCTATATCTAGCTGTTACGCCATTTCTTAGCTGAGAAGAGGTAATTTTAGCTGGGCACCAGTGCCTGTAATCCTCGTTATAGAGGCTGAGATTTGAGGATCCATGTTCAAAGCCAGCCAGGGCCTATGAAAGTCTTTTCTCCAATTAACCAACAAAAACCTAGAAGTACAGCTGTGGTTCAAGTGGTCAGCCTTGAGTGAAAAAGCCAACCAAGAGCAAGAGGTCAAGTACTAGAAAGAAAAAAGTAGTTGTTTTCCCTGACAAGGTTTAACATGTAGTCTTAGGATTTCTGTTAGCTAGATAGAAAAAAGTTTCCTTTTCTAAAATTCAGTGTCCAGACAAGATTACTATTCAGAATGATAAGACTTCAAGTTTCAGAAGGAAGCTGATAAGTAGATTCTTCTTGGTGCTTATGAGGTAAAAACATCACACTGGGACTTGAATTGATTCAAGTATTAGAATGACTATTAATTGCTTGAAATAACCATGTCTCAGGCTTCTGATTTAGGTTATTATGCTTAAATTAATGTTTTCTTTGTTTGCTGAAGCTGGAGCCTATTTAGCTGACAAGCACTTAGGAGCACAGTTTGTGTTTTAGGATTTCACTGTGTGAGGTTAATCATGTGAGCCAGCCACTGCTCTGAGAGGTCAATTATGTTAGACTGAGTGAATCTTACAACCAGGATATTAATTTTTATTGGTGGATGCTGGCAGATTGGTATCGAAGGCTTCATACCCATGATAATTCCCACATTCTGATCCATGCCGTTAAATAAAATGTTACTTGCATTGATCATAAAGAATTTTTTGCTCCTAGCTCATTTGAGAGCAACTGCTATTTCTAATCAATGAGCCCTACAACTGTTACAAGAGTCTTTGGGGGGAAAACAGCATTGATACAGCCTGTAAAAACTAATTATAAGAATACTCTTAGTTCCTTCTTCTAGTCTAATTAGAGTATCCACTTACCATTTCCCAACAGACATCTCTCCAAGGCCTCTAGACTAGGGACTTGTACATGACACATTCAGTGGCCTTCAGGGCTTACTCTCCTTTCAGCCCCTCCTGTCTTCAGCTTCTATGATATTTGTCTCCCTTGGTGTTTTCTTTTTTTCTTTTCCTTTCTCTAACTCACTTTTCTTACCATTGCCCACAAGTCTAACCTTTTGAGGCAAGCTCTTGTCTTTGACATTTTTGCCTACTATATTCACCTACCATATTGCAGGGAACCCAAATGTTGTGTGTTTATAAAGTAAAACTCAAAGCCCTTTCCTTACTTTCCAGTATTCAGTCTGACTTTTCCAATATACAGTTAGCTTAATTCCATATCTTTTTTGGCATCTGCATCTTTCATATCACTCCTCACCTTGAAAGCTTCCATTCACCTCTTTTTCTATGGAGTGAGCCCCAGGCTCCCTACTCAAAATCTCAGAGGCCTTCTAGGAATTGGCTGTGACCTACTTTTTAGCTTTCTAATTATATGACTGTCTTGTATTACTATTTCACAACTGTAATGTAGATAAAGACTTAGAAACTTGCATATCCACAAAGTGAATGAGTGAAAAAGCCAGCCAAGGCAGAGTGTTGATAAACCAGAACACACACCCTGTGTAAAAGCTAACTATACTATGAACCATAGTTGCTATTTGAGACTGGGCCTGATGTTGCCATTTCTTGTAAGTTTCTTTCAATGGTTTTTTTTTTAGTTTTGGTGGCACATGGGCTTGAACTAATGGCTTTGTCCTAATTAGGTACTCTGCCACTCTATCATGACTTCAGTACTTTTTGCTCTGTTTTGGGTTGGGTTTTTTTTTGTTTTTTTTTTTGTCATAGGGGTTGAACTCTGGGCCTGGGCACTGTCCCTCAGCTTTTCAGTTCTTCAGCTCAAGGCTAGTGTTCTACCACTTGAGCCAGAGCACCACTTGCAGCTTTATCTGCTTATGTGGTGCTGAGGAATCGAACCCAGGGCCTCATGCATGCAAAGCAAGCACTCTACCACTGAGCTACCTTCCCAGCCCTGCTCTTGTTATTTTTTAATAGAGTTTGGCATTTATGCCTAGGCCAGCCTGGGCTGTGATCCTCCTATCTCTGCTTCCCACTATAGCTAGGATGACAGATACATACCACCTGCATACCACCATAACTAGCTTTTTCTGTTGTTCTTGTGAAATTCTTTTTGTCTAGGCTAATCTAGAACCACCATCTTCCTGATCTCAACCTCCTGTGTAGCAAGGATTCTGGGTATAAGCCTGTAATCTGTCATCTAGCCTTGTTTGTAAATGTTGGCAACTAGCACAAAACATCTTTAAGGGCCTGTAGGGCACAGACACACCTATGTCTATTCCTTTGCTTGCATTTACTTTGGATCTTTGTCCTCTAATAGTTCTTAGAAGTTAGAAGTTCTCATTACTCAGGTTTTGTTGGTTGATTGGTGGGACTTGAAGAACTGGGATGGCATCTAAATCATTTGATTTTGTGAAATAAAGGACAGGTAGTCCTTATGGAACCCCTGGCATATACCACATTCTCTTCTAGTTATTTGTACTATTTTATTGAATCTTCACTATAGCTCTACTAGGTAAAGATATATGATTTGGTTTCTCAACAGTGTTTTCTGAGCTGCCAACAGGCTTGGAAGACACAACCTGAACCACAAATATGTTATAATTCTGGGTACATGGTAAGAGCAAATGACTGGGCCTGGGACCGCTGCCTTTCACCCCAGGGTGAAGCTAGGCTACCATTGTGTCTGTTGTTCCATTTGCCTACAAATATTCTTAAAAGGTAGTGTGTGATTCAAAGAGCATAATGCCTGTTGAATTCAAATCATTTCTGCCCAAATGCAGAGTAAGCTGGAAACTTCAAGTTAAAAGAAACTTAACAAGTTAAAAGAAAAATAGAGTGTTTGAAAATCTGTTTGATTTATTTGAAAAGCACACTCAAACCCTGTCTGTAGTAAGTTCCTGCCATTAAGGGGACAAGGTTTGACATATAAGCAGCATTAATTAAACATTTCTTGTACAATAGATTTGTAAAAACATAACTAGATCTCAAGGTTTGGTAATTGTAGAATGACTAAGCAAAACTAGTGAAATTGAAAATAGGCAGGAATTAAATGAACTAAATTTGGTCATCAGCTATATTTGAAGACATTAATACCCCTTTCAGAAATATAAGATATATTGGGGCAGGTAGAGTTATACACAGCTTTAATGGTTTAGCACTTTAATCTATGCTTCAAACTTAGAACACTTTTTAAAAGAAATTTATTTGTTCTTAATCAAATTATAGGTTGCATTTTGGCAGTACTTCTAAAATAACAATAATGATGATTAAGTTGAGACATTCCAGGGCCAGAAGTAGGCCCTTTCAAGTTCAAAGCTTTTCTTGGTTCCTTGAAATCAAGGTTAAATTCTGTCATATCTGGAGTAGAAACACTGGTGAAATCATACTGCTGACAGTCCTTCAGGGAATATGGGTTAGTACAGTAATGTCCAATATTCACATTACCATACTTAGATTAAATAGCTACTAGAAGCAGTTGCCTGTCAGAGTTCTTTCCATTTGCTCTCTTGGCAATTCACTTTCCCACATGAGTGGTTTCATGATAGCAGTGCATTTCCTTGCAAGTGTTTTAAAAATAACTGAGGTAGATTTGTATAATTGTTCCTAAGTAATTCTATACTCCTTATTATTTTAGGGGTTTGTGTGTGTGTGAGTGTGAGTGTTGGTGTGGTTTTTTTTTTTCTTAAAGCATTAAGCCTAATCCTTTTCATAGCATTTACATCAATTTCTATAATTTGGTTATACCTACATAATAGAAGCCTGTAAGAAGGGCCTTGCCCTTCCTCGTGCCCACTTGGGGCATCTGTTAAAATGCTCAAACTTGCATTTTGCAGACGTGAACTGGGTGTTTTCGGTGCTTGCTACAGTCAAAATAAAACTGAGTTTTAATTAATATATAAAAAAAAATTTATTTAAGTAAAATCAAATAAAAATAGTTGTTTTCTTATGCCTCAGAATTTAAAATAAGAGATGATAGGGAAATCTGTACCATGTTAGTATAACTACTCATAACTTTGGAACCATTTCTGTCTTTGACTATAGATTTTGATGACAAATTTATATATTTGATTTCAAGTTACCATACTACCTAAACCTATAGGTTTTGTCTTCCAGTTTTGATGATTATCTGGATGTTACTTTTATGCTATAAAATCCATTACAAAAAGATTTCCTTAGGGAGATGGGGAGTGTATGTGTATAGCACATGCTTACCATATTTGAGGCCCTGGGTTCAATCCTCAACCCCCATCTCCCAGAAACACATTTTATTTTGATGTAGTAGAGAGGATGTTCATAAAAGCTTAATGATGAGTTGAGAATTTGAGAGTCAATATAATGAATAGAAATTTTTAAAGAAGTTTTCTTTGTATACTAATACCTGGGAATTCACAGTTGGAAAATAAAAAGGAATGCATTTCTTTAACAGTGTGTTAGTATATACGGCAAATGTGGATTTGCTTCAATGAAAGATGCTATTATGTACACACAAGTGCTTTTCTGCCTAGACTTAAATTACTATTAATTAAGTACTATGTCATATAATAGATAATTATAGTGTCTCAGTATGGATGCCAGTGGATTTGCTAGTTTTTCTAAATGGCTATTGTTAGCTAATAGTCTTCAGGGGATCATTCACATAGCCATTGTGGTTCTAAAAATATTTCTCAATACCAATGGTACAGCCTTTTTTGAAGCACAGCTATTATAAATAAAATGCACTCCTATTTGAAGCACATCATTTTGATTATACCTTTTTTATTCATATCATTCAATTACTTGCAGAATCTTTGGCAGAAGAATTATCAGTGCTGAAATGATAATAAAGGAAAGCTTGTTATAGAGAAGGAAATTTTCCAGAACAATGTAGTATTAAAAAAAGAAAGACTGGATTTAGGAATGTTGGGAATGTGTACTATTTATTAGAATTTTTTAACTTTGCTACTTGGGATTTTAACTGAAGATGTTTTTATGTAATTTCATTGTATTTATTTTAATATTTCTATGACAGAGAGATAATTAGGGAACTGCTGCTGAATATTAAATATGATGGTAGCTTAGGGGAAAATAAGCATTTCTGGGTCAAAGACCTTCACAAAATATTATGATATGTGAGCTAATTAATTGAATTGAATGCCAAATAGGTTTGCCACCATCCAACCTGATTCTCATTGTTACTCAGTTCATTATCTAAGATTGTTCTGGCATGGGATGGATGGTTATGTCTAAGTTAATGGTTTCTTTTTAATCTCAGCTACTAATGGACTAAATCTTGATTAGAGAATAGTCCCAACCTCATTAAATGCAGCTAAGTGTAAGAACATTTGAACCTGTCTGTCATATCAGGCACTTTTAATACATACCATGTCAGGGACTCAGTGATGTCATTCAGTGTAGTGGTTTCTCTGTATTGGTAGCTCATGGTGAAGATCCCAAAGTAAATTCTAATCTACTGTGTTGTCCTTACTGCCTGTGTCTAACATGACCTACAAAACTTTCTAATTTCTGATCAGACCAGAGATATTGATACTTTCATCAACCACATTTAGCACAGTGGAATTTTATGGTAGACATTTATAGGCATATTATTGTCCAATAGCATCCCAAAGTGCTAGCTTTCTTGTTGTGTTTCCAGAATATTTTAGATTTTCAGAGATTGTGCACTTGCTTAATTTTAATTAAAACTATCTTTAAAAAAACACAACTGTATATCCCCAAGTTTTTCATTATTTTGTCATTCATTTGTACTCATTAACCAGTTTGGGGGCAGATCTTACACTAAAGCTTTTCTTACCTTTTTTGTGCATGTATTTGAAATTTACGTAAACAGTGACTTTACTGGGGGCATTCTGGATCTTCCACAAATGTAAGCTATTTGTTGTGTGATCAGTTATACACCTCAGTTTTCCCACACTAAACTTAATACCTACGCATATTTGAAGATCTTTTAAAGAAAGTTAGACCTAGTGATTTGCTGGTGCATTACAATGTAAGCAACACTGTAAGTCTAGGCTTACTGTACATTTTAGGTGACATTTGTCAGATTTATTCTTTGATTAAAAAAAAAATACTGTTACTCTGGGTGCTAGTGGCTCATGCCTGTAATCCTAGCTACTTAGGAGGCTGAGATCTGAGAATCACAGTTCTGAGCCAATCAGGAAGGAAAGTCTGAGACTCTTATCTCCAGCTAACCACCAAAAGCCAAAAGTGGAGCTATGACTCAAGTGGTAGAGTGCTAGCCTTGAGTAAAACAGCTCAACCCACTGTCAGTGTCCTGACCCTGTGCTCAAGCCCTAGGACTGCCCTTCCCCACCAATAAACAAAACAAAAATAAAAACAAAACTGTTGCTTATAAATATCTTTGACAAAAATTTCATCATGCTCTTTATTAACACCCCTGGTTTGCTTTAATTAACCACATCTTACAGTGTGTGTGTGTGTGTGTGTGTGTGTATGTGTGTGTGTGTGTGTGTGTGTGTGTGCTGCATTGTTTGCATATGCAAGTACTCGGATTTGAACTCAGTGCTTTGTCCTCCACTTGGCTTTTCACTCGAGGTTGGCACTCTGCCACTTAAGCTGTACCCCCACTTCTAGCTTTTTGCTGCTTAATTTCAGACAAAAAAACTCACAGACAGCTGGGTACTGGTGGCTCACGCCTGTAATCCTAGCCACTCAGGAAACTGAGATCTGAGGATCATGGTTCAAAGCCAGCCCAGGCAGTAAGGTCCAGGAGACTCTTTTCTCCAATTAACCACCAGAAAACCAGAAGTAGTACTGTGGCTCAAATGATAGAGCTCTCAACTTGAGCTGAAGAGCTCAGGGACAGTGCCCAGGCCCAGAGTTCAAGCCCTATGACCGACCAAAACAAAACAAAACAAACAAAAAACTCACAAACTTTTCTGGCCAGGCAATCTTTGACCCAGGATCTTCATATGTGAACTTCCAAGTAGCTAGGATTACAGATGTTGAGTCACCAGCATCTAGCAACATTTTGCAATTGAAAATAAGACTTTTTTTAAACATTGTTACTTGGAATCACTCACCTAATATAGATCAGAATTATCTTAGTATTCTGTTACCAAACAAAACAGACAAATACAGCAAAAACCAACTAAATCAGTCCCTACAGCTGATGTGGGGCTGTAGATGCCAGCTAGAACACTTTTATAAGACTTCAGCATTCATAAGTGTATGCTCTGTTTGCACTGATCACCTTATACAGTAGAAAGAAATGACTATGTAACTCAAAAGTCTAGCCTTTTTCTCTCAGTCTTCACCATGGTGACATACAACTCTGTACTAGGCAACTATTTGAAACTACATATTTATGAAGTCTACACTTAAGTATATGTCTTTGCCCAGGCTGCTATATCAGAATAACACAGAATAGTTGGCTTATAAATGACTAACATCTACTTATTTCTCACCAGGAGGCTGAGAAGTCCCAGATCTAGGGGCTAGCAGAACGTCTGGTGAGGGCTGCTGGACCCAGGGCTCATGAATTGCAGGCATTGCACAATGTCCTCACAGAGTAGATGGAAAAGCAAGTATTCACAGGATTCTTACAAGGACACTAAGCCCCTTCACTAGATCCACTCATGTGACTTCATCTAATCCTTCAAATCCTTCACTCCTAATCTAATCAAATTAGGGGTGAAGTTTCAATTTATGAATTAGTAGAGAGGGAGACACTCACTCTAGGAGTGTATAATCACTATATCTCTATAGTTTTATTACTGTTTCATACAACTAAAACTTTTGTGTCCAGAATGTAAAACATACAGAAAGTAAATCACACTGTAAAATGAATCCTAAAGAAGACCAGCCAAAGACAACTGTGTCAGGTTCCTCTGCAGTTTACTACATCATTTTCTATTGTTTTGGAAATTAGGCCAGAGTCTACCTGTTTGGCAGCTCCTTATTACATGTCAGACAGGCTTGGCCAAGAATAGTCCAGACACAGAGGTGATAAAAAATGAACCTGATTTTGTTAGTAGGAAAAAGAAAAGAATTAAGAGGGAGCATGATTGCTGTTCTGTAATTGTAGCTGGACTCAACTTAGTCTCTTTTCATGTAGTAAAAACAAAAAACCACAGTGTGTTATTTCCCAGCTTCATTTTTTCTGTAGTTCAGAAGATGGGATCTAGGGCCTCATGCTTGCATCTACTCTTCCACTGAATTTCACTCCCTCCCTCAAACTTCCAAGAGATACTGCCTTGGGACTTGATGTATGTCTGTCTCCTAGGATTTTGCTCTCCATTGTTCTGGCCCTAGATGAAAGTAAATAGCTTTGGAAAGACCTCGTTTATCAGAATAGGAAGGCTTTATTCCCTTTAGTACTGGAGTATATATCTTGGAACTCTTATTTTTTATATATATATATATATATATATATTTGTTTTTTGTTTTTTTGGTCGGTCATGGGGCTTGAACTCTGGGCTTGGGTGCTGTACCTACACTCTTCAGCTCAAGGCCAGCACTCTACCTCTTGAGCCATAGCACCGCCTCCAGTTTTCTAGTGGTTTATTGGAGATAAGAGTCTCACGGACTTTCCTGCCTGGGCTGGCTCTGAACCTCGATCCTCAGATCTCAGCCTCTTGAGTATCTAGGATTACAGGCATGAGCCACCAGCACCCGGCTTAAAATATTATTTTTAAGCACATTATTTATGCATTGGTTTTTCATAACATCTCTGTCCCCAAATATACATGATGTTTTAGCAAGAAGAAAAAGAGATGAGTTGTTAAGAGAACATTGTAAGAAAAAGGAAATGAGAATTTTTCAGATCTTTAGTAAACAATGGATTTTTGGGCTAAATTCTATTCTTACCTTTCCCTTTACCACCATTATTTTTTTGTGTTTCTGCATAGTATTCAGGGATTGGAGATCTTATTGCCCTTTGGGGTTGCTTCTTTGCTTACCCTGTATTTGTTTTCTTTCTTTGCAGAGACCCTCCTTGATGATTTCCTCCTCACGTACACAGTCTTCATGACAACCGATGACTTGTGCCAGGCGCTGTTAAGACAATATCCTTCATTAACTTCAGGATGCAGCGTCAGCTTCCCCTCACACAGATGCCCCACATCAGGAATCAACTGCTCTCCTTAATATACTCTGCCCGTGATAGAGCGTGGATATGCTAAATAGTAATATAATGTGCTAGTCAAGGTAATGGAGGAAATGATACAGAATAGAGGGGGAACTATAAATGCAGAATGGCTATTTTTGCATTTGGTGACATGGTAAATGGTACTGTACATCATGGCTATTTTAGTTTTGTTTCTCACCATTACTTTGAAATCTGGAGGTGAATGGCCTACCCTCAGAGTGAAGACAATGAATGGATTCTCAGTTATCACACAATTAGTAGCCTTAAAGGAGAGTCAGAATCCGATCACTTGTGCAGGAAAATGTATGTAAATATGTGATGTCGGACTCCTGTGGAAGTGTCTCTGGGAATGTAAGCCATTCCTCTACATGGGAGGTCTAAATTCACCCTTGTAATCAGCTCCCATCTTTTCAGAGTTTGGCCACTGCATGCTTTCTTAGTATGATGAATGGGATTAGAAGGTTAATAACCAGTAGGGAAGCTGTATATTTTCCCTACTAACTAGAAGAGATGTCACATGGAAACATCAAAAGGCCAGAGAGCAAAACTACATATCATTGAAACTCTCCACATGGGCTTCTTGCCTCAACTGATTGAAACAAGATGCTTCAAAAGCAATGAAGTGGGCTGGGAAGGTGGTTCAGTGGTAGAGTGCTTGCCTTGCATGCATGAGGCCCTGGGTTTGATTCTGCAGCACCACATAAGCAGAAAAAGCCAGAAGTGGTGCTGTGGCTCAAGTGGTAGAGTGCTAGCCTTGAGCTGAAGATCTGAGGGATAGTGCCCAGGCCCAGAGTTCAGGCCCATGACTGACAAAAATAAATAAATAAATAATTTTAAAAAGCAATGAAGTACTTAATAAATTAATTTAGGCTTAATTAACAATTTGTTATTGGTAATAGCAAAAGCAAATTAATTAAAGGCTTTAGGCATTTAATAAATTTTTAAGAAAACCTTTATGGTTTTAATAAGACAAACTGAAGACTCTATACTAGCCCACATAAAAAATGTCGAGGAAAATGGATTGCTCTATGGTTAGCTTTATCTAAATTTGAATTCCAACCTTTCAAAAAGTAATTACTCTTTATTAAAGTGTAATAAATGTGTTCAGATAGTAAATTGCTTTCAAACAACTGTCTTTAATTTTGATGCTAATGTTACCTTTTACTATCATTTAATGATTTAATGTTTCTTCAGATGTTCCTAAAGAGTCTCTAAAAATTCTTTTGGACACCAATATGATTTTAGTCTTTAAGACATTTTATATGAAAATTTAACTCAGATTCTTAGCAATCTGTTTACTGATTATCAAAATCAATGAAATCTGAAACATCTTAAACATTTCTATGTTGACTGGTTCTGTGTTTACATCTTACATAATATAAACCAAACACAAAATATGTTTTTTTATTTGATGGCTTTAATACCCCACTACTTACTAACTTCTAAGGAGGTGTGCAAATAATTTTGTTCTGTTTTGATTCCTCTCATAATCCTTAAACATTATTTATGCATTATAGCCATTTCTGCTAGTTTTGAATGTCTTAGGTCAGTGATTACATTGCATAAGATTCTACATCTTTCAGTGTTTGTCATCATAAACACATTATTTAAGCTCATAGCCCTGGGCCAACTAATATCCAGTTCATTGCACAGAAGTTCTAACTCTCACCCAATACCTTCCCCAAGCTAAATTTATATATCAGTATAGTTTAGTGGTGACACAATGTAAAAAGAACTATATACCTTGGTATAGGAGAACAAAACAGTAAAACTGTAATCAGTAAATATTTTAGAAATAAGCATCTTTTGGGAGGAAAGATCATGGTTAAGCAAACTAATTTCACTATCAGTGAGGATGAATGATTGAACTATCAGTCCCTGAAATTGCCTTAGTCAACTTGTCTATAGTTGTAGAACCTGCATGTACTGGCTGTTGGTATTTCATAATTTTCCAGACTTTTTTCTTTACCTTAGTGAGGCCATTATATGCACAGGAAAAGGAAAAAAAGCAACAATTGCATAAATGGAAATTATATAGAATGCATCCTTACTTTTTTTTCCTTTCAAGAGAAAAACTAAGCTAGACTATATAATGGTTTGTGTGTGTATATGTTTCCTTGATCTTATTTCATAGATGGAAATTAAAGATGGTCACAGCGTATTCTTACAGGATTGTATTATATCTTAAAATATTTAAAAAGTCTGATGTATAAATAATTTCTTGGGCTGGGAAGGTGGCTCAGTGGTAGAATGCTTGCCTTGCATGCCTGTGGCCCTGGGTTCGATTCCCCAGCACCACATAAGCAAAAAGAAAAAAGCCGGAAGTGGCACTGTGGCTCAAGTGGTAGAGCGCTAGCCTTGAGCTGAAGAGCTGAGGGACAGCGCCCAGGCCCAGAGTTCAGGCCCCACAACTGGACCCCCAAAAAAAAAATTAAATCATTTCTACTTTGCACTTATTTATCAGCATTAAAGAATCTAATTCTGTTGAACAGTTTGCCAGTCCTATCAGTGTTTGTGGTCACAGTGTTTGACATTCCCAGTTAAGACTGAATTTCCATTCCAGATGCTTAGAAATGCCCATTTTGGTGGATTTGATAAAAAGATAGGTCCATTAGAAAATTCTAAACTTATTCTTAGTTTTATTTATGTTATTTATATTATTTATTATCGTTATTATGCAGATACTGGGGCTTGAAGTCAGGGCTTGGATGCCATCCCTGAGCTTTTTGCTCGAGGGTAGTGTCCACCACTTGAGCCATACTTCCACTTCCAGCTTTCTTCTAGTTTATTGGAGATAAGGGTCTCATGGACTTTTTCTGCTTGGGCTGTCTTCAAACTATGATCCTAAGATCTCAGCCTCCTGAGTAGCTAGGATTACAGGTGTGAGCCACTGCTACCATTCTTAACAGAAATAGTTTATGGCCAGAAGTAAGTGACACTTGCCTGTAATACTAGCTACTCAGGAGTCTGAGATCTAAGGATTGCAGTTCAAGTCAGCCCAGGCAGAATAGTCAATGAGATTGCATCTACAATTAACCAGCAAATAAAAGCTGAACTCAGGTGTAGCTCAAGTGGTAGAATGCCAGCCATCAGCAAGAAAGCCATGCTTTTTTTCCTTACTTGTTTTTCCCCCATCAGTGGTAATTGTGAATGTTCCATGTCAGTGCATGCTTTTTTTTCTGGGCCTGGGCTCTGTCCCTCAGCTCTTCAGCTCAAGGATAGCACTCTACCACTTGAGCCTCAGCAACACTTCTGGCTTTTTCTGCTTATGTGGTGTGGAAGAATTGAACCCAGGGCCTCATGCATGCAAGGCAAGCGCTCTACTGAGCCACCTTCCCAGCTGTGTTGTTGAAATATTTAAATTTAATTTTAATGAAAATGAAAATGTGCAGTGTTCTTTATCTTTGAGACAGAGTCTTGCTATGTAGCCCAGGCTGATCTGAATTCATGATCCTCCTGCCTTAGTCTCCCAAGTGCTAGGATTACAGGTGTGATCACCACACATGAACTTAGCTAACTCTTTTTTTTCCCCCAAGTATTCCTAGCTGGCAGGGGGGGTGGGGTAAAGGGATTTGAGTCATATCACAAATTGGGCTCCAGGAATCTGTGCTCCTTTGAAACTACTTTAGAAGTAACTGGTTATACAAAAAATGTGACTATCTGAGGATCAGAGAATATCTGTCCTCCTAATCTTTCATTGAAATACTATTTACCTATGTAGTAAGGCCAGATCCTATCAATGGGACATCTCATTTCTCTTTTAACTGACACTAAACCCATGCTGCCTGGGGGACGTTGTCAGCAGCTGCCAGTATGATGGTCCAGTCCTTAACCCCATGGTCTCCCACTGAGGATACTACAGTCATCTTCTGGGTTTGCTTTTGTTCTTTTCAGTGCAGACCTTTTGCTCTCTTTACGCCTGAAGTTCTTCCTTCATGTTTATATGCTTATAGATTCTTTGGAAAACATGCTTTAACCTAGTTTGTAAAGAGCAGGATAAATTGATCTCTTCCTAATTTTTCTTCCAACAATGTTCTTCCTTAACTATTTGCACTTATTCTGCTAAGAAGTATCAAGGCAAGGAAGAAAACTCAGAGGCACCCTGCCGGAAACGTAAAGTCTTACATCTTGTTTCCCAGTGGATTGCTCTGTACAAAGACTGGCTCCATGAAGATGAACATTCAAAAATATTTTTAAAGGTAATTTAGCACTTCCAGGTATTCTTTGATGTCAAATAACTGCTTTATTTTGTTATACAGTTGAAAAATCCCATTTATAGGTAACAGTTACTCAACTTTTTTTTTTTTGATTGTGGGGCCTGAACTCTGAGCCTGAACTCTGAACACTGTCCCTCAGCTCTTCAGCTCAAGACTAGTGCTCTACCACTTGAGCAACAGCACCACTTCTGGCTTTTTCTGCTTATGTGGTGCTGCAGAATCAAACCCAGGGTCTCATGCATGCAAGGCAAGCACTCTACCACTGAGCCACCTTTCCCAGCCCTCAACTTTCCTTTATAATCAAGTTTTAATTCAAAAAGAGCAGATTCATTTAAATTTGAGGCCTGATATTCTCTACAAAGATAGAAACCTAATTTTTAAATATTTTAAATACTCAATATTTTTTAATATTTCCATTTAAAAAGATATTTAGTTTCTATTAGTCATGGGACTTTAATTACTATTGAGATAAATAAGGAAGTTAAAAAATCTATATTTTAAGAATTGATGTTATGGTTAGCCAGGCACTAATGGCTTGCACCTGTATTCCTAGCTGAGATCTGAGGATGATAGTTAAAAGGCAGACAGGGCAGAAAAATCTATGCAACTCTTACTTCCAATTAACCAGCAAAAAGCTGCAAGTGGAGGTGTGGCTCAAGTGGTAGAATGGCCAGCCTTGAATAAGAAAGCCAAACAAGGGCTGGGAATATGGCTTAGTGGTAGAGTGCTTGCCTTGTATGCATGAAGCCCTGGGTTCGATTCCTCAGTGCCAGATACACAGAAAAAGCCAGAAGTGGTGCTGTGCTCAAGTGGTAGAGCGCTAGCCTTGAGCAAAAGAAGCTCAAGGAAAATGCCCAGGCCCACAATCAAAGCCCCAGGACTGGCCAAAGAAAAGAAAAAAGAAACCCAAACAAGAGCATGATGTCCTGAGTTCAAACCTCAGTACTAGAACAAGAAAAAAAACAGAATGACAAAAAGATTTAATGCTGTTTAAAATGTTGAGATTTACTGTAACTATAAATATATACAACATATGGATAAAACATCATTTAAAATTATATTGATATGTACATTATATAACAGTACATTTTAAATTAAAGTGATTAATTATTAATAGGCTGTGATACATTTTCAATACAGACACTTCTCTGGAATGTAGGAGTTTGTCTTTCTTTAGTCACAAAAGCCCTATTTGCAGACTAACAAAGAAGTAGTGGAATAAAATTGTCAAAAGCAAGAGGTCCATTTTAGGACAACCAAGGACCTACACCAAATCTGACTTGTGAAGGAAATAATTTGCACTTAACACTCAGACTTCATTTTGATATCCAGTTAAAAACTTGTCTAATACTTTGTCTAGAACCATATGTTCAAAGTAGCTGATTAAATGATAGTTTTTCTCCCAAGTGATTGTGTGAATATTGTATTGTTAAGATTAAAAACTAGGCAAGGAAATCTCAAGTAGCCAGCCAGGGATCACTCTCCAGGATTCCCTTATCCACAGTTTCTAAAATCAGCTCAACAGCCAGTTGATACTCGGCTAAGATTTACCCCTACGTTGTCCTAGATTCTACTTTATTTGCTTGAACAGGATGATGTTGTAGTTGTTGCTGCTTGTGCTGTGGGGTGAAGTCAAAGTTTCACACATGCTAAGCATGAGCTTGACCACTGAGCTCCCCTCTCCAGGCCAATCTTACTTGTTTTGTTGTTGTTGTTGTTGTTGTTTTGTCAGTTGTGGGGCTTGAACTCTGGGGCTGGGCACTGTCCTTCAGCTCTTCAGCTCAAGGGTAGCACTCTACTACTTGAGCCACAGCGCCACTTCTGGTTTTCTGATGATTAATTGGAGATGAGAGCCTCATGGACTTTCCTGCCCAGGCTGGTTTTGAACCACGATCCTCAGGTCTCAGCCTCCTGGGTAGCTAGGATTACAAGCATAAGCCACTGGCTCCCAGCTGCAAATCTTAGTTTTAATCCTTGCAAAGAAGACACTAAACCATTTCAGCTGTTCTTTGGCTTTTCCTGCAGACCATATACAGAAATGTACTGGATGATGTCTATGAATATCCCATACTGGAAAAAGAATTGAAAGAATTTCAAAAGATACTGGGAATGCATCGCCGTCAGTGAGTACCTGAATTTCTTATAGCAGTTAGTTAATAAATCCAGCAGAAAACAGGAGGGTTTGGGGTGTTTCACCTATAACGTTGATTTTGAATGCTATAACTCTAGATTCTTCTGGGTCCCTTCGTTTTTTGTTTTTTTTGGGGGGGGTCCGGTTGTGGGGCCTAAACTCTGGGCCTGGGCACTGTCCCTCAGCTCTTCAGCTCAAGGCTAGTGCTCTACCACTTGAGCCACAGCGCCACTTCCGACTTTTTTCTTTTTGCTTATGTGGTGCTGAG
>NW_012267288.1:586841-647311 GCF_000151885.1 Dipodomys ordii
TTCCGGCTTTTTTCTTTTTGCTTATGTGGTGCTGAGAAATCGAACCCAGGGCCTCAGGCATGCAAGGCAAGTGCTCTACCACTGAGCCACTTCCCAGCCCCTGGGTCCCTTCGTTTTTCTACTAGTGAATTATGTACCTTTTCCCCCCACAAGTTAACAAGCTCATTAACTATTTCTTTTACCATTTTGTGAGCCCTAACCATCTGCTGGCCTATAAATAATTGCATAATAAATTATTATTTAATTTTAAATCCATATGTTTAGTTGGTAATTTTGAATTTCACAGAAATCTCTAGAGAATAGGGGGTTAAAAGAAGAAATTTTATAACTAGGCCCCAGTGAGTCACAGAGCACTTCAAATGCTCAATTTTATGAGCTCTCTTAGATTTTCATATCAATTCAGAAAAATTGAAGAAAGCCATGTACTCAGTGACTTTTGGCATATCCAAATGTCCCATTAATCTCTTGTTAATCTTCAGATTGGTAACACCAGACTATCCTGTGTTTCACTACCAACTTTCCATACTTATTTTGATAAATGAGAGTATAAAGTCATTACTGATTTTCAGATTCAGAATTGGAAGAGTTCATCCTGAGGAAAAAGTTCTCTAATTTACAATGTGATGGTTTATGCTTAGTAGAAATGAGGTATGTGTATTGTTGTTAGGAAAATGTTTATTAAAGTTTCAGCCATCATATATACAATTTTCATAGAAAAATCAGGCCTTTCAGACTACTGACTTGAGATTTTTAAGCCTTATTTATTTTTAGGGAATCGCCATTGCAAATGAAAAAAAAATCTTTGTAAGTAATCTTGAGGAACAGGAAAACCATGTGTAAACTTTAGTTCTAAATAATCAGATTTCACATAAAGAAGTTGATGACTCATACCTATAATCCTAACTTTTCAGGAGGCTAAGATCTGATGTTTGTGGTTCAAATCCACCTCCCACAGGAAAGTCCATGAGACTTTTATCTCCATTTAACACCAAAAATCTGAAAGTAGAGCTGTAGCTCAAGTGGCAGAGTACTAACCTTGAGCACAAAAGCTCAGTGACAGTACTTAGGTCCTAAACTCAAACCCCAGGACTGGCACACACACAAAAGAATAGTTTAAACCTCAGCTGCAAGTTAGAACAATGTATTAGACAACTGTAGTGGTATTTTAAAGATCGTAATCTATGTTATTTTAAATCTCTATAGTCTAAATTAATATGTAGTCTGAAATTAATATGGAAAATATAAACTAGTAAGTGAAACAAAGAAGATAACAAAAGGTAATATTAGATCAAAATAATCTCTCATATGAAAGTTACTCGCTTCTGTAAAATAAACCTGTTATAGTGAAAAAACTAATCCATGGTTTACTAAGTCTCAATAACTTAAATGCATCAGTGAAAGCCAGGCACAATGGCTTCATGCCTTTAGTATGTAGCTGCTTGAAAGATTGAGAGTGGAAGGAAGGAAGTTGGAGGCCCTCCTGGGCAAAAAATTCACAAAACACTTCTCAACAGAAAAAGCTGGGGATGGTAGTGAACACCTGCCATCCCAGATACAGTGGGAAGCATACATAAGAGGATTGTGGTCCAGGATAGCCTGGAAACAAAGCAAGACTCTGTCTCAAAAACAAGCAAATAAAAAAATCAAAATAGAAAAGATGAGAGGTGTGGCCCAAGTGATGAACAGAATGTCTGCCTATAATTCAGACTCCAGTAATATCACCAATAAATAAATTGATACATCAATGGAACTTAATAATTCTATTCTTCTTAGAATGGAAAATAACACATTAATATAAGGAAATGCTATTAAAATATATTGGGATTATAGGTATAGTTCAGTCTAGCATTCTGAAGACTCTGGATTCAATCCCTAGTACTACATAAAAAGAAAGAAAAATAGGGACGTGAACATTGCTTCTTTTACATAAAAGAATGAAATGCCTTTAGATGATAGAAAAAGATTTGAGCCCCAAGTGCTGTGATTATCACATTTTTCTTTTCTTTCTGAGAAATAAGATTGTACCTGTACTTTATGATAACTTAATGCATGCAAACAGCCTCAGGGCAGGTTTTTTGGTGAATGGAGAGGTAGCTTTTAGAAGCCATTCAGCAGTGAGAATGCTCCCTAGAGAAACATTCTTGATAGGTTGCTGAGATACTTAGCCATCTATAATTTCACCTAAAGTTTAACACTGTATGAGAAAACATTGCTCTATACTAAATATTACTACTCATTAAAGAGAAAGAAAGCCACCAAACTTTGTCTTGTGGACTACACTTCCAATTTTTTTTTCATGCCTTGGTTTCCCTTTCTGTGAGTGAGTGGAAAGCACAATATACCTGTGTAACAGGTAGCTTTTCTTCCTGGTTCATTTGAAATTCAGAAACCAATAGCAAGTATGTTCTAAATAGTAAATTAATGAATATTGTGTTTTAAAGTGAATACCAGGAAGCTGAAACATGTCTTGTCTGAGGAGGGTAGGACAAAGGGGAGAAGGGCAGACAATGGAGAGAGGAAGGGTGAACAAGTAAAATCACAGTACTCAATGTATATGTATATAAAATTGAACTAGGAAACACGAGGGGATGGGTGGAGCTGAAATATATTGAGGGGGCTGATGGAAGGGGCAACATTGATTAGGACTCATTGTACTCATAAACTGACATGCTGAATTTAAACCCTTTTTTAAACTCTATTTTCTGTAACTTTTATTGTTGATGGAAATGAACTCAAGATCTGTGTGCATGCTAGGCAAGTACTCTAACAGTTAAGCCATGCCTCCAGCCCTATTCAAAGCTTGTCCTTTAAAAATTTAATAAAAATAAAAGCACTCTTAGAAGTGGAGGTGTACCTGTAATAGTAGAGTACTCGCCTTGAGCTTAAAAGCCAACTGAGTTTGTGAGGCCCTGAATTAAAACCCAAGTTCCAGCCCCCCAAAATAATATAAAGTAAAATAATTTTAAAAAGTATTCTTGGTAAAGTGCTGGGGGGCTCACACCTATAATCTTAGCTATTCAGGAGAATTAAATCTGAGGATTGTGGTTGGAAGTCAGGTGAAGCAGGAAAGTCCATGAGACTCTTACCTCCAATTAACCATCAAAAAGCCTGAAGTAGAGCTGATCTCAAGTGATAGACCACTAGCCTTGAGTAAAGAAGCTCAGGGATAATATCAAGATTCTGATTACAAACCACCCCCCCCCAGCACCAGCATCAAAAAAAAAAAAAAGAATTTTATACTTCTGCGCAATTTTTTAGTAAGATATATTTCTTATATGAAACCTAATTAAAATTGCAGATTTTATTTTTGAAAAATGAATATTTTGTTTCTGAATGTTGAAGAGTTCCTGAAGATTAGTCTTCCATGACAAGACAATGACTGATTTCTTGTCTTCTTCTTTCAGCACGGTGGATGAGTATTCACCACAGAGGAAGGTAGGCAGACCCTTCTGAATTTCAGAAATGGAGTGATTCACCCTGAAGATCTTGCCCTGCCTGACTGCATTTGTGCATACTTTCATTGAACACTACCTAATGCAGGACAGAGTGAAGCAGGGAAGCCCAAGGCAGCTCTTACCTGTGCTTTGCTGCTGTGCTGGGGTTTCCTTGTGCTGCCACAAATCACATTTTACATATGCCCTTGACTTTATGACAGTAGCATATTCTGTGGTATATTTTTATTTTAAAATGTTCATGTCCCTGATGGAAAAAAGAAACCACATAATGAATCTTGATCCCAAGAGGTAGGGAAGTGTTATAAGGAGAAATAAGAAAGCCAGTAGCAAGCTTGATGGTGTGTTCCCTTTAACTTGCTGAGGGGAATTGCAGGAGTGACCATCAGTGACAGATTTTGTAGAAGGTCAGTCATCATAAAGAGCAATGTACCTAGTTCCTTTAGGAAGGTCATCATAGTATAGCAGTAGTATGGAAAATGTAAAAAGCAGAAGCTCAGATTGTTGTAACTGGAACTTGGATGATAATATGGGGAAGGTGAAATGGGGCTTTTTAAAAGAGAAGAATCTTTGGATGTTTATCCATAGCCAGAGTTGGATAATGTGGGGCCATTCTTTAGCAAGCTACAAGGAACAATTCCAGGGGCCTTTTGCTAGCTACTCACTGGCCTTGGCCAGAATCTCCACCTCCACATTCATTAACTACAGCAACTCCCTTTTTATTTCTTTAAGATTGGATGAGGAGATTCCATATTAAAAGAAAAATTGGCTAGCTCTTTTGAAACATGTTGTAAATGGCTGTGGTTTTCCAAAGGGCAGAAATAACATTCATTCATTGTTCTCTTTCTCCCTTCTCACAGAATAAAGCCCTTTTCCACCAATTCAGTCTTAAGGAGAACTGGCTCCAGCATAGAGGAACTGTGACTGAAACAGAGGAAAGTGAGTATGATGTTAAGCCAGGGATGGAGTAGGTTGCCATCACTCTCCTACTGAGCATATCCATTTACATGTAGCTTTCATTTCTATCCATCATCCCCTCTGACAAGCATGTTGGCAGCAAATAGGATGATTTACCTTTCCTTGCTTTGACTGTTAGTTTTCTCAGATCAGATCATCCTAACCCAAGGACCAAGCATATTTTTAACATGGGAAGCAAGGAAAGCAGAGTGCACAGAGCTCCTTTGTATCTGTGTAGAGGTGCAAAATACACTGGAAGCTCAGCCTTTCCCTGGTCCCTCTCCCTGCCTCTGTTACCCATTGCCCCTGACTAAAAGAAGCCACCAAAATCAAGGTGCAGGCTTAGTCCTAGAGACTGAGAGAAAAAATCTTGGAGAAAATCAGGAAGGAAGGGAAGAGAGTATGGCTAGGTTGTCCCACACTGTTTCCTCAGGTAGCTGGTGGGTAATGATCTTGGCCTCCTTGCAGAAGGTCATTTATTTAGTCAACGAAGACTTTTTTAAGTACCCTGATGATGCTTTATGCTCCTCTGTTTTATTCAGGAATCTAAAGGGTCATAGTGGCCTCCTTCTGTGTGGATAAAGGTTGAGTAGAATGCTAAGCCAGGAAACTAAATTTAATCATTCATGCTAAAGTTACTGTGAGATGCTCTTTCACCTCACCTTTCCCCATGTGTGCAAATTCAAAGTATAGGTAGTTGATATTTGCTCAGCTTTTCTGAACATTAAAAAAAGAAACACCAAAATGTCACAGGCTCTCCTCTTCTACTTTGTGGTGTTTGTATATAATGCCACTGACACGCGGATTTTGTTGTATCATATTATATGTCATTTGCCCCAAGTGAAAGAGCTAACTAACGAAATTACTTTCCCTCCTAATTCGTTAATTGCTGACCTCCCTTGTCCATTTGTCTTATAATTTAATTGTGCAGTTTTCCATGCTGAGCTTCAAAGACACTAAATATTTCAAGGCTCCAGTCTCTTCGTTCATCAGTCTATTAAGCAAGCCATAAACTGACTCTACATTTAGTGATTTATAGGCAAGATCTTTGCTGTGCTCAAAAATTCCATTTTTCTATGCAAAGAGGAAAGCATTTTTTTCCTCTTACAAGTCTGCTGACAAAATATGAAGCAATTATTTGTTAAAAGATATTGTTTTTGTGATGCACCCGACTAAGCCAAACAAAGTCTGTCAAGTGCTTCCTGTTAGTGTTTACTCTGAGGCTAGATACCTGTCAACTCCTGCTTTGGCTATTACTTCATATGCATTTCTGTGAAAACATTCCTGGGTTTATTTTTGTGGTGCCACTTAAATTGCACATAAAATTCCTCTATGAGCTCTGCTTTTTTTCCCTCACCGAAAGTAAGATGTCTGAATATACTATTGTCCTTCTGTGTAATCTAAAGAAGCCAGAAGCTAGTGTTTTATGTACCCAGAATAACTAATGTGAAGAAGCAGTATGTTGATGATATCCAGAGCTCTTAACACTGTTGCTGCTATTCAAAGCATAAAGGAAAAATTCTAGGACTCATTCACCCTGATAGTGATAATGTGTTGGTAATAATTATTAACACCTTTAAGTCAATAAAAAGGAAACTAAAAAGGCTAGAAATGTAACCTCCATTTGAAAGTTGAACTTATCACCACTTTGATATGGAGTGGGGGGGGTGGGGGTGGAGGGATAGGAGGGATCATTCTTAAATGACTGAGAAAGCCGAACACAAAATCCAAAGCAGAGGACAGATTTTTAGATAAGCTTATGAGAATTCTCATGGCCAATATGCTGTTCACGACTGGACCATTGAGACCATCTGGAAATGAAGTATAAAATAAAAATTTATGAGTGAAGCATTTTAATATGCTGCTTTGGGAGATCTTGACAACTCAGAGAAGTGATTCAGAAATATAGCACACACTGGCGTGACTTGGGGCCCCCTTGCTGTGTGGAAAACCGAACTGCTTTTTGTGATGCCTATGCCCGCTGTGTTTACAAGCATACTCTTCAAATCCTCGTGTGCATGTGTTGACATGGAGCTGCAATGCACTTTATACAGAAGAAAACAGCAAGCTGAGTTACCTTGGTTTGGAGAAGTTTGCCCCTGGTGACCACAGTCCTGTTTACAAACACTTCTTTTGACTTTTTTGCAGTTTTTTGTCATGTGTATATCACAGAGCACTCCTATGTCAGTGTGAAGGCAAAAGTTTCTAGTACAGCCCGAGAGATCCTGAAGGTTGTGGCAGAAAAGATTCAGCATGCAGAAGAGGATCTGGCTCTGGTGGCCATCATGCTCTCTGGGGGTAAATTATTTTCTTTCCTTGATTGTTAATCTTGCACTGGATCTCCTCCAAAAGGAGAGAGCAAACCTGCTGCTCCTCCCTTCAGGTCCCACAGCTGGATGACCAGAGCAACAATAAGAATTGGCCTACCAGAGGTGTTTCCATGACAACAGTAGGGTACCTTTGAATACTGAATTTCCTACCCAGGAAGTGAATAGAGAGGCTCTCCAGTGTTTTGAAATGCATTGTAAAGCTTTTCTTATTTTGTACTTTAGATAAGCCTTTCATTTTCATATTTAAATTAACTTGGGAAATTGGTAAAGGATGAAATTACTGTTGGAAAAAAAGAGAAAGTTGGCCTTGAACTAGTTTAGTTTTTAGTCTCTTTTGGAAGAAAGGAAACTACTACAAAAAGCCAAAGCTCACAAGGCAGTGTTCCCTCAGCTGGATGTGGAGAGCAAGGCCCGGTGACAGTCTCGCCCTCAGCTGGACCTTATTCATCCTTCCAGAAAGGTTTATTGTCTGTTTTGAATAAGATCACAGATTACAAGCTGACACTATTGATCTATGCAGCCTGAACAGACATTTTCGTTTTCACTGGGGCCTGTCAGATCTCTAAGTCACTGGCCTCCTTTTGGGCCTACAATCTTTATTTAATATCTCATTAACCCTGTGAAAAACACAAAGGAAGTGACTGAGCATCAGTAGTTGAAAAATGGGGGCACTATGTGAACTAATCAACCAGGGATGGCTCGAGCGGGGGAGGGGACCAGAGAGATGGCATTCCCATTTGTCCTTTGTTACCATTCTGCAGAGAAAGATAGACCCCAGAATATCTGTGATGTTAAAGTATTATTAAACAGAACACTACTCCCTGCCTGCTTCATGGCTCATAGGCTGATGGAACAATCCTGCAGCCAGTCAAGTATATATACAAACAGAAACTTTCCTCTTTGGCCTAATGAAGGGGTGTGTCTCTACTCTCAGAACTCTTATAAAAACATCATTCTGCTGGGCACTGGTAGCTCTCACATCTGTAATCCTAGCTATTTAGGAGGTTGAGATCTGAGGATCACTATTTGCAAGCCAGCCCAGGCAGAAAAGTCTGTGAGACTCATCTCTAATTAACTTGTAGAGGTATGGCTCAAATGTTAGCTCACCAGCTTTTAGCAGCAAAAACCAAGCAAGAGCTGAAGGCCTTGAGTTCCAGCCTCAATACTGGCACCAAAAAAAAAACAAGCAAACAAACAAAAACCATGACCTAAGGCTGGGAGTGTTACCCTGTGGTAAAGCACATGGCTAGGAGGTGTAAGGTTTTGGGTTCAATCCCTAATGACCCCAAAATTACCTAGGGAAAAAAGAGCAAGAATATGAAAAGCATGTGAACCCCATAATTTTAATTAGCGTGGTTCAATTTTTAGTCAGATATTTCAGATATTTCATATACATGGTATTTATATATATAATATTTAATTTTTAAGAAGCTTAATCTTCACCAAAAACAAGCATTTGCTTCTCAACATAGTACCACCGCAGAGAGTGGGTCCCCATTCAGACAAGAGGAAGGAACTAACGTGAGCTTGTACAACTATGACCTATATCCCTCTGAAGCTGACTGTAGCCAACCACGAATCACGTGAGAATCTGTTGACTGATGGGTTCTTTTTCCCCACTCTGTATCTATCTGGTGACTGTGAAGTACCATTTTCACATTCTGTTAGACCCATCAGCAGGGGAATTGGTGTCTCGGGTGCACAGACCATCAATAGCCCTTGATAGGACACCAGCTTCTTGTGTGAATCCTGCCATGCGTTCGGAAATGTGTCATCATTTTACATCCATTGGAAGCTTTCTTCTTTTTCTGTAAAGAATCTTTCTGCCCACATCTTCCAAACAATAATGTTCTACTTAAGAAAAAATAAGCAGAGATAATAATGTATTCCTTTATCTAGTTATATATTTTTCTTCAGTTTCATTGCTTTTTCAGAAAAAAATGACAATGAGGTCTGTTTTTTTTTCCTTTTTGTCATAAAGTGATTAAGATGTTGGAGGTTTTGTGGGTGTTTTTATAATCATAGCTACTTGGGAAACAGATCTGAAGACCAAGGTTTTGAAGTCAGCCTAATCAGGAAAGTCTATGAGACTCTGATCTCCAGTTAACAACCAAAACACTGGAATTGGATCTGTGGTTCAAGTGGTAGTGCTAGCCTTGAGCATAAAAAGCTGTCCACCAGGCCCTGAGTTCAAAACCCGGGATCCGTTAAAAAAGGAAAGAAGGAAGAAAGGAAGGAAGGGAGAGAGGGAGGAAGGAGGGAAGAAAGGGAGAGAGGGAGGAAGGAAGGAAGGAAGGAAGGAAAGAAGAAAGGAAGGAAGGAAGGAAGGAAGGAAGGAAGGGAGGGAGAGAGGGAGGGAGGGAGGAAGGAAGGAAGGGAGGGAGGGAGGAAGGAAGGAAGGAAGGGAGAGAGGGAGGAAGGAAGGAAGGAAGGAAGGAAGGATAGAGTAAGAACCATTCTTTTAATTTTATCAAAAATAGCAAGCTTACCAAAAGTAATAATTAGTAGTGGTCAAGTTTACTAGCTTTGCATTTATATTTAGGAACAATATATTGATTGTTTTTATAAAGAATTCAAAGTAATTCGGCAGCTTGTGTCAAAAACCTTAAAACTATTCATTGCCTTGGACTGAGTAATTTCATACTAAGAAACTATCTGAAGAAAATTGTCTGTAAGCAGACAAGGATTTATGCACAAGGATGTTGACATTAGCAAAATATATTATTACTGCTGCAATAATAGAACCCATTTATCAAGCACCTGTTAACATGTTAGCCCCTGTCCCAGTACTTAATATATATCATGCTACTTAATTTATATGGCAAAAAAAAAGAAAACCATTAAATGGTCAACAATAGAGCAACCATTAAATGATGATATAATGGGCTGTTACATATTAATTAAACATGACATAGATAAGCAACAGTGATAAGTGAGTGAATGCTTATAGTGAAACCCTATATGGAATAATTACAAATGTGTCAATGTACAAATAATTGTGAATATGTATGTTAAATAATAATTAGAAATCTGTGTGTTTTTCTGGAGAGAGAGAATCATGAGTAAAATTTCTCTTAAAAAGTCCTGTGTTCTGAAGAATGAGTAAACATCACAGGGAAGAAGCAGGAAGGCGCACTCTGGGTGCTGAGCAGTGCTATCTCTTGTACCATTGTTCTCATTGTAAAATACAAAACTGGTTTCATTGTAAAAGGTGCAAAGTTTGTTCCTCTTAAATCTTAGTTTCTGTACTTTCAAATATTCTTCTTGGGCAACTTTCACTCTTTATGCAGACCGCCTGGTATACTTGCATTTCTAATCACTCTTTTTCTTTTACCTATTTTTTAAATAAAGAAAAGCATGAGCTTCAGCCAAATGACTTGGCCGTTACCAAATCTCTGGAGGCGTCTAGTCGGATCTGTGTCTACCGGAAGGACCTGGCTGATACATTGGTAAGGATCTTAGCCTCAGATGTCAGGTTCAGTGTGTCTTTACATATTGTTTTACTTTATAAGGAAAAGGAGTATATTTTTTAGCTCATAGTTCTGGAGGTACAAAGTCTATGGGCCACATCTCCTCATGGATCTTCTTGCTGGTAGTATCAAGGCAACGTGTAATATGACATAGCATGAGACAGAGAGCATATGTGTCTGTATTGCATGCACTTTATAATGAGAAAAAGGAAGGAAAATAAAATTTAACTCTTCCCTCCCCTCACCAATGATACTTTTGCAAGATATCACTGCTTTTCAAATGAGGCCCAACCTGAGACTGTAAACCCTTCCTTAGTGTAACCTTGCTTTTATCTGATCCCTTGAAATAAGGGATTTGAGACAAGTGACTTCCTTTCTCATGGAATTTTAATTCCATTTCTGTAGAGAGATTAGGTTGAGAAACACATGCTGGATTTACTGTCCTTCCATTCAGTGAACTTGACGATGTACTCTAATGTTCCATTTCCTTGAAGAAAGAGTTAATTGCCAGGCTTCCCTGTGTAAGATGGAGTCCTTAACCACGAGATACCAGATGCCGCTGAAGAACAAGTATTTGAGGAAATGTGGAAGTCACCCTTCAAGTTATTTTCATTTTGAATTTTAAGAAATTTATGGATAGATGGATCTTTTCTACTGTTATTATACTTAAATAACTTCAGTCTTGTTATTGTTTTCTGAAAGGTAGGGCTAGTCTAGCTCCATCATCTAAAGAAAGAGTGTGCTTAGTGTGATTGGAATATCTAGAGTCAGACTTCTCTTCTCTCATATAGTCATCAGTGAGGTAGGTCTTTCTAGCTGGCCCCTTTTGTGTATGTAATTGAAGAAGGCTTTTGGTGACAAAAATTGCCTTAATAAAAGTATTTTCCATGAAATGATCTGCAGTATATCACAGTAATTTTAATTACTATTTATGTTTATACTTATTACCAGACATGAATGTGTTGAGTGATTTACATATAGTATCTCATTTAACCCTCCCAGTCATCCTGTGAGGTTCAGAAAGGCTGAGCAATTTGCTCTTACTTCCAACAGCCAAGTATGCGAGGATTTTAAATCCCACTACGTTTGACTCAGAAGCTCCTGGACATCCTTTTCGTTTGTGGATAATGAGGAAGGAGAGGGAATCATTTGCTTCATTCAGCCTTTCCTGTGCTATCTATCAGCAGCCACAGGTCCTGTGTAATTATACACTGGTATAACAGGACAAACTAGGTCTTATGCAGCATTTTTGAGTAAACAGCGAGGTTGGTTTTACTCCTCCCACAGAGGACAACAATCTAATATCATAGCTACTGTGGGGTTCCTTGTAGTGGAGACCCTCTACTGTGTCTCTCCCTCCTGCCTTGGTCACACAAGCTTCTCATGAAGTTTCTTGGAGTGCATGTCTACCCCTGACCAGGGCCAATCTCGGAGTCTAAAGTAGGTCTTGGAGCAAAGCAGTGTGGTGAAGGATGCTCTAAACATCCTGTCCTAAATATTTTCCCCACTGATTTTAAACACCATCTCACATGTCCTGGAAGAAGCAGATTTAGGTATTTCATTTCCAGATTTCCTTTAAAGTAGAACATTGAATAATATGTGAAACCACTAGTACTTACTGGTACTTTCAATGTATTAGTGAGTTTTCCTAGAAATCCGGACTTAGAGCCAACCAGAGAAATACGAAGTATTTCTGGACCCAGGTAGTGCACAGAAGGCAGAACTAGGATTAGGGGCACATTGATGGAAATGGAAGAACAAAAAGACACATAAACAAATCCTTCCAGCAGGGATTGGTAGAACTTTCTACCTCCTGTTGAGACATCCTTTTGAGTCTGTGTTGTAATGTCCCATTCTAGCTGGCACATACATCCCTGAGAAGCCCTGGCTTCCTTTCAGCACTCATGAGCTCCTTCATCCAGTCAGCGCCATCTGCCCTTCAGGCTGCGTCCTGCCCTGGGGTTGCGAAGGCAATTTGTACCTGGACCTGTCGTGAAAGAATCAGTTCTGTGGGACAGCTCCGGGAAGGTCCTGCATCTTGTTGTTGTGTGTTTTTTAATGAGGAAAGTTTTCGTAATTGCAAAGCTTCTAAAAATGCAAATCATGTTTTTTTTCAGGCTAGAAGGAAGGATTAACACTTGGCATCTGAAATGTTCCCTTTATCCTGAGATGCCATTTATTTCTGCAAATTCCTACCCTTTTGCTACCATTAACTGTTCAACCCCTCAAGTGAGAGAATTTATATTTTAATTGAAAAACATCAAATATTTTGGGAAAGTGCAAAATTATTTTTAATAACTTTAACAGTGATGATAGACTTAAGGTTGCTTTGGCATCTGATTATTTCATGCCAGATTTGTAAGGAAGCCCAGTCACCAGCCTCATAGGGACTAGGCCCCATTTATCTAGGGAGAAAAATAGTTAGTACAAAAAATAATCAGCTACCATGAGATTAGGATTGAGATAGCTTTTTTTTGTTTCATGTTAGAATTTTTTTTCTTTTCTCGGGCATTTTAATAACATTTGTAAATGTGTGTCTGGGATGAGACTTGTTAAACCTATTTCCTGTAAAAGCCATGTCTGCCTTTATTGAAGTGCACTATGACATTTCTTTTGTTTGTTTTTATACTAACCCTGCTGGCACATTAATTCTTACCAGAAGCCAAAGTGATTCCAGGGCTTTCATTTTCATTATGCTGTCTGCCAGCACAGTGTTTTATAATCAGGTTTGTGAGTGGGTGTATGGGAGCTGGAGGGGGAGGGGAGAAACTACCTCAGGGGCATATCTGACCACACTCTCCTGCTTCCAAGACCCTTTCCTTCATTGGCTGACTCGCCGAAGGTGAACAGACCAGGGAAAATACTAAGTGCACTCAGGAAAGATTACTTTCCTAATCTAGGCTTCTAGTACCTTCCTACAGACAGCCAATTCACTGTAAAGATTTTGGCAATTACTGAGGATCCTCTTACTTCTCTCTGCTGGTTTAGAACCCGTTTGCAGAAAATGAGGAATCACAGCAAAGGTCGATGAGGATTTTGGGAATGAACACTTGGGATCTTGCTTTGGAATTAATGAATTTTGATTGGAGTCTGTTCAATTCAATTCATGAGGTAAGTAGGGAGTGAAAGCATAAAAGCACTAAGACTGCTTTAACTGTGAATTCTTCCTGAAGATACTCGTATGGTGGTTTAGTTATTCTAAGATGCTGTGACCCCAGACAGCTGGGGACTTGAGATATATTGAAGGTCATCCTAGGGAAATAGGAATATGTGACCATGCTTTATTTACTCCTAGAGCAATTCTATGCTGGGGTTTAACATGTATATACACATTTATATGGGTGTATAACTTACATGATTTTATGTACATATGTATCTATATATATAATGCTGTAATGAGATTGAAGACAAATTTTGCCTTTGATATTAGTATTTCTACTTCTTTCCATGAAGTATATGAGAGTTATATATGAAACATTTATGTATATGGAAACATATATATGTATATCCTTCCTTTTACTTAAAAACATTCCATAAATTTAAGACCATGCTGTATGACATCAATCTTATAAATTTTGAGTATATTTAATTTTTCTATGTTCATTTCTCCTTTTAGAAGGGATTATAACATTTATAAATGATAGATTAGGAGGACAGTGCTGCCACAATTAATGAGTAAATTTGGCAATGGAAAGACTCATGGGAACCAGAAGATGAAAAATGTTACAGCCTTGTGTAACCATATGCTGCATTTGTTTGCCATGTAGTGGAATTTGTTTGTTCTAACATGGTCTTCTCTTCTGAGAGGGACCTTTATTCCCAATTTAGAGACACTCAGGTTTTATTTGGAAAGTCTTCCAAAGTTTTTCATATTTTTCTTCATTTAGAAACTCCAACATTATGATCTGAATTTGAACAAATAGGGAACTCATTCAGGCTAATGACTAGTGTCTTTGGAACTATTAGCAGCGTGCAAGGTGTTGCTGCATATGCAGTGGAGAATTCTGTAAAATTGAGAAATCTATAAAATCTGTGTGGATTACTTCTATCAAAATACCCTCAAAAATCAAATCTAACAAACTAATCTCATCTGTTACTTTGTGCATGATTATCTATATAAATAGTTAAATGGACCCACTTTTTTGTAAATTATTGGTTCCCACCCTTCGTCTAGATTTTCTTTCTATTTATATTTTGACTATATCTTTTGACATCAGTGGTTATCAAAGAGCAGATACCCAAACCACCATCATTAGTACCACCTGGAAATTTGATAGACTTACTGATGTTCAGAGCCAGGCATAGTCTTGCCTACATATAGTTGTAGTTACTTGGGAGGCTGGGGCAGGAACATCACTGAACATCACATGTTCAAAACCAGCCTGAGCAACAGAGTGATGCCCTATCACAAAAAGGGGGTAAGAATTCTTTTTAGCCTTTCCTCCTGCAGAGGTCCTGATGCACACTAAAATTCCATAACCATTGGGTATGAAGTACACCTTAACAAAGATGTTCATCTTCCACAATTTTTATGTAATTATTTTGGGGTGTGTGGGACCTCCTTTTGGCCCATGATTTAAACTTCAGATTTAAATTTTCATTTATATGAAAGTCATAGATCTTCATAGAAATACGTCTTCCTCACATTCTGAAATTTTACTTTGCATGAAGATTCTCAGTGAATATTATTGAATGAGGCATCTCTGAAACTAAAGATGTTATTTCAAATTTGATACATGATTATTCAGTCTGTTTTCTGTTAATATACTAATGATATGAGAACAGCTCTTTAAAAATGGACTCAATCATGCACCATCCTGACTTTAAAAATAAACCCCGCCATGAATACCTTTTTTGTTTTCAGCAAGAGCTAATCTACTTCACCTTCAGCAGACAAGGAAATGGGGAACACACTGTGAACCTCAGCCTTTTGCTCCAGAGATGTAATGAAGTCCAGCTCTGGGTGGCCACAGAGATTCTGCTTTGCAGCCAGCTGGGTAAACGAGTGCAGCTGGTGAAAAAATTCATCAAAATTGCAGCTCAGTAAGTGTCTGTGGTGCAGAGCACTGTTTATCTCATATCCGTGAGAAAAGAATACATTAGGAGTTTTTTTTTTAATTCCTGTGATAAGAAAAGTTGGGATGTAGAAGTATAATATTGAATTAAGTGACCAAATGGTTGAAAAGGTCTGTTTTTGAATATTTATGTCTTTGCATTTGAAGTATTTATATCTGAAAGTAAATGTCAAAATACTAGACTGAAGCACTCTGCTCTGTGCACACAACTAATGAGCAGGCAGTCTGCAGGCCTTTGGTATGGCTGGCTGCTCTGTAAGTAAGCCAAGAAAGTGGGAGAAGATGATGTATAGGAATAAGAATAGAAACTAGGAAGAATAGATAAGAATAGAAACTGCTCTAGGATTTTTGATGCCCACAACATGAACATGGACAGATTCATTCATTATGAGTACCTCTACTGAGCAGGGCCAGTCTAACCTCTCATCCTCCAAGCATAAACAGCCAACCATGGCCACTTCTACCAAGCTTTTATGCCGAATGCTTTCTCCTCACAATCATGTGTTCTGAAGTAGGCTGTGGGGACTGACTTTTGAAGGTGAGAATCTTGAGTAAAAAGCTTTCTTACAAATTCCAGTTATATAGCAAAATAGGACCTTCTTTAGTACCGTAATGAGATGTTTCTTCCAGACATCATCCTTGACTGTCATATTCAGGGTCAAGTAACACATGCACTTTCCACTTTTTCAATTTTTCTGTATTAAACTTGCCTTTTTATATAGGACTTCTTCACAGGGCTTTGTTTGCTTTCAAAGAATGGGAGCCTAGTACAGAACATGGTAAACAGCAGTGACTCAATAAACGTTGAAAGAATGAAATTTTAGTACTTGCTGTGAGCTTCTTTCAAAACATGGGATGAATACCTTAAGACAGGACATAATAGAAACAAGCAGCACAGATCAAAATCTCCAGTTCCTTCTGCCTTGCATGCCTCACAATTCATTTCTCTTTTGTCTTCCTAAGTCATGTGTATAACAGACAGTATTCAAGTATAGTTGATGTCTGTGGGGAATTGATTTCAGGATCCTCCTGGATAACAAAACCCATAGGTGCCCAAGCCCCATATAAAAAGTAGTGTAGTATTTGCAAATAATGTACACACATCCTCTTCTATACCTTTTCTCTAGATTACCTGTGGGACTGAGTACAGTGTCAATGCTGTGCAAATAGTTGTTCTACTGAATTATTTAGGGAATCATAATAAGAGTTTGTACATTCTAACATAGACAAAGCTATCATGGTCTAACCACATCACTCTGAGACTCATTGAATCTACAGGTGTGGGCCCTGTGGATATGGAGAGGTGACTGTACCTCTCAGTGTAATATTTCAGGAAATACACATAGATGGTTGATTGTATGGGAAGATCTATGCAATGTGGAGTGGGGAAATCCGACTAAGTGTACTCAATCCTGCCACCTTTGAGGAGCTTGCCATCTGCTAGGGCTACTCCTATAGCACATCCAGCTGTTGCTGTTGTGAAGAATTGAGAAAGGGTCCTTGTATGAGATTTGCATCTATCCTGGGCTTTAAGGGAAGAAAAAGCTCATAAAATTAGGGTATGGGAAAGGGATAGGGAAACAGTGGTGAAGGAAGGGATGTGTGTGTGTGGTGTGGGGTGCCTGTACTGGGACTTGATTCAGGCCCTGGGTGCAGTTCCTGGGCTTTCTTGCTCAAGGCTGGTGCCTTACCACTTGAACCACACTTCCACTTCTGTTTCTTTGGTAGTTAACTAGAGAGATGAGTCTTACAGACCTGTCTGCCTGGACTGGCTTTGAACTGTGATCCTTAGATCTCAGACTCCCAAGTTGCTAGGATTATAGATGTAAGCCACTAGCCCCCAGTGAGAGCAGGATCATGGTAAGGTTCATGTGAGCTATAGGTAGGATTTGATGGGTAAGAATTTGGAGGAGCATCTCTGAATAGAAGGCATTTTGAAGACAGATCCAAGCCTTGAGCAAGAAAGGCAAACTCAGTGGCTCTGGCTCTGAGAAGAGGTAGTGTAAGGAGGTTGTGGGAGACTGATCAGCAAAAGAAGAAAAGATCAAACCATATAGGATCTGAATTCCAGATGCGTCCAGCGGGTAGTTGACTGGAAAGTCTGTGGCCAGAAACTGATAGCATCACAGTTGTCTTCAGGAAGGCAAGAAGTAGCACAGAGATCGCCCTGTAGGCCAGGGAGCTCTAGAAGGAAGCAGATGTTGTATTTTCTGAGACAAGAGATGGAGACAGCACCTGGCTGGGGTGATTAGGCAGAAGAAGCAACAAATATGCCTAAAGCTTGGCTAGCTATTATGATGAATACTACCCCTCCCCCTAGATCCTTTCCCAATGCATTCTGAAATAGGCTGGGAGATTCTTGAAGGTGAGACTCTTTTGAGTAAAAAAGCTTTCTTACCAATGCCAGTTACATAGAGAAATAGGAAATTAATTTTCTAAGGAGTAAATGACACCACCCAGCTCCCTTCTTGGTATAAGATTATCTCTGTCCTCAGGGAAATGAAATATATTCACATCTTCTCCATATAGCACCATGCTCTTGAATTATTTATGGCACTGGTCTCTATCTTAGCCCCTGGGATCGAATGCCAACAGAAACATAAAGTTAAATTCCCTATAATCACACTAGTAGGAATAACCAAGGGAAAACAGTAATTTCCACAATCATGAAGTGTTTTTCCTGCCTAAGGCATCCTATTTGCATATTCATGTCTCCCTCCTTCTCACCGCCCCCATCCCCCACCTCAGTGGAGATAGTGAGTTTTATTTCCTCACACAGGGACAAAAGAGTAGCTGCTGGACTAGAATGTCTAGTCTGACAGTCTGTTATGGCAGAATGAATGATCCATGGTAACAAAATTCCAGACCAGAACAGTAGCTAATATTTGATCTGTGCCAATTTGTCTTTCTCAGAAATTGGGGCTATATTAATTCTTTTATTAAAATGAGATCCAGGTATTTTCTCTCCTCTGTGTGTGTATGTATGTGTGTGTGTGTGTGTGTGTGTGTGTGTGTGTGTACGTGCGCGCACGCGAGAAAGAGAGAGAGAGAGAGAGAGCCTGTGTGTGTTGAAAATCCATACAGACCAGGAAAATTATATTTGGGGAGCTCAAAGATAAAAATTATAACAAAATTATAACTAAATGATGCTGAATAAAAATGAATACTTACCGTTTTGTCATGACAAATAATAAAGCATTTACTCAGAAGTTTTGGTCTTCAGATTCAGCAAATGCTGTGTGTGCACAGCTTGTCTTTGTATTAAGCAGTCAGATATGGGCAGCATATAAAAGTGAAGGCGACACGCACTATAGCCCTCATTGAGGGGGCTGCTATCTGGTGGGGTTGATTTGAGTAGACCCTCCAACAGCTGGGAGAACTCAAACCTGTGTCAGGGGTAAGAGGCATCCACAAGGAGATTCTGTGTTCAGCAGAGGAGCCAGGTATTTCAAAGTATCAAGTCAAGAGATACCAGTTCAAGTGTCTGTTATAATGAGATAGAAGGTGTGGAATGAGGAAAATAAATGGCAGAAGGGAGGCAGAGTTAGTGCCAAAACCTTTAACAGCAGTGATTTTTCAAAAACAAGCCAGCCTCTAAGCCACAGAGCAGTCTCTCAGTGGAACATACCAAGAAGAATTTTGGCAAGAAACCAGATGAAGCACTCAAAACGACTGAGGTGTGGGGCCACATGACTGGCAGGAGACTGCAGGCAGAGGCAGGATCTGGCAGATCTCAGGGGGAGAGGACATGCCAGTGGGGGTCCACAGTGAGGTCTCTGTAGGACACATCAAGATCTTCCACACTAGGACAGTAGTGCCTGCCTAAGTGCATCTCTTCATGGGAAGAGAACTTCTTCCCTGGAGCTGGAAGCCTGGGCAGTGTCTGGTCTTGACAGGCGAACCTGCCAGAGCATAGCATTTGCTATCTTTGTAGTATTAGTAAAAATCCCTAACCATTTCTCTGCCTCCAAACTATACATTCTAGCTAATTTCCAGTGTCACTGGAAATAATTACAACCTTTGTGGGCACAGAAGTTTATAGGATATACCACAAGCCTTAGCCAGGCAATGGTAGTGTATGTCTTTAATCCTAGCACTTATTTATAATCCCAGCATAGCACACTGAGGTAAGAGGAAAGTGAATTCAAGACTAGCCTGGATTATAGAGAAAGAGAGACCCTGCCTCAAAAAACCAAAACATAATGAAACAAAAAATTCAGTTAAAAGCCTCATAGCTTTTACCTTAAAGTATAACAGCTGGAAGTCCAATATTTTTTTTAAAAATCACTTATATAGTAAAAGTATATATAAAGTTACAGCATTTTATATAAGGGAGAAACTGAAAATAATTTAAAGGCCAACACAAGCAGAATACATAACCAAAATATGGAATATGTAGCCTGGTGCTAGAGGCTCACACCAACAATCCTAGTTACTCAGGAGTCTGAAGTCTGATACTGAAAGTTCAAAGCCAGCCTGGGCAGACATAGCTGCAAGATTCTTATCTCCAACTAGCCAGCAAATACTAGAAGTGGAGGTATGTTTCATGTGTGTGTATACGTATATATGTATCAGCGATGATTTATGAAGAATCTGTAGTACATAATACAGCATGGATTTACTTGGAAAAGGAGGGCTCAGCCAATTCTGAGACTTTAGTGGAAATGTATGGAAGAGCTGCCTCTGAGGAAGGTAATGCATGATGGGGACTGCTCTGCTCACTGCTGAATATATTCATCGTTTTCATGTTTCAGTATCAAAGTAAGAACCATACACTGGTGGCTCACACCTATAATCCTAGCTACTCGGGAGGCTGAGATCTGAGGATTGCGGTTCAAAGCCAACCCAGGCAGAAAAGTCCATGAGACTCTTATTTCAATTAACTACCAGAAAATTAGAAGGGAAACTATGGCTCCAAGTGGTAGAGTGCTACCCTTGAACAGAAGAGCTCAGAGACAGCACCAGACTCTGAGTTCAAGCCCCATGACTGACCAAAAGAAAATCAAAGTGGGGCACTGTTAATCTTATTTTTGTTTTTTGTGGTTTGTGTGTATTGTGAGTGAATGAGTGTGTGTGTGTGTGTGTGTGTGTGTGTGTGTGTGTGTGTATGCATGCGTGTGCTAGTACTGGGGCTTGAGTTCAAGGCCTGGGTTCTGTCCCTGAACTTTTTTGCTCAAGGCTAACACTCTACCACTTGAGCCACAGCTCCATTTCCAGCTTTTTGGTCATTAGTTATAGGTAAGAGTCTCACAGTGTTTTCTGCCTAGACTGGCTTTGAACTGCAGTCCTCAGAACTCAGCCTCGTAAGTAGCTAGGATTACTAGCTACCAATGCTCAGCTAACCTTAATTTTAAAACCTTACCTCAGAGGAGTAGTTTTCTGTTTTTTTAATTGACGGTTTTATATTGTTATTACTAAGCCGTTGTACAAAGTAGTTACAATTCCATAAGTCAGTTACGAGTAATCAATGTCACCTCTTCTATTGTTCTCCCTTATTTCCCACTCTCATCCCTACCCTTATGTTATGTACTTCAGTTTTTACATAATGCACATTGAATATAATGACTGAATTTTCTAATGCTTTCTCCCTCCATTTGTGTGCCTCCCCTCCTGCTTTGCCCACCCTGCAAAACATGTTTCCTCAGAGAAGTGGTTTTCAAGCACTATCTAAAGAAGTGTCTAGAATTCTAGCTAACATGAAGCCACGCCCCCTTTCCTGGCTTTGACAGTAGTATGCTGTTCACTTAAATCCCCTTGCTCAAATGAAGTTCTGCAAGCCACATAACCTTATGGGGTGAAATACATGATATTTTTTTTCAATTTTATGAAGTGAAAAATATGGGCCAGTAACCCCATGACATATGCCATATTTTAATATATGCATGCCCTTTTTTCTGACTGCAAGGAAAAAGTGTCTGAGTAGAGTAGAAGGAATACCTTAGACCTTTGTGGGGAGAGAGGCTTCATTGTCAAAGAATAAGATCAGCATACCACAAGCTCCACAAGCAAGCATAGTGTGGAGAAGAGATGGACATTTAATAAACCATTCCGATTGTGTGCACATGTGCAAAGTATTCGGTTGAAATTGCAGATGGGTCTAAAATACATTGTAGGAGAGGAGGCATCTTGTGAATTATCAGGAGGGCAGGAGCCCAGACCATTTCCTAAAGGAAGGAAGAGCCCAAGTGCTGGGAGCCATTGCTTGCAGGTTAGAAATGGCAGGGGGAAGGATGACCTGGGCTGAGCCTGTGCCTGGGTGAGTCTTTTTTTTTTTGCTTCATCTCTTGTGATTTCTGTGGTTGAAGGAGTGTTTCCTCAAAGTGTCCTCTTTTGTCCTTTATTCCATAGCTGCAAAGCCCAGCGAAATCTGAACTCTTTCTTTGCTATTGTGATGGGTCTCAACACTGCCTCTGTCAGCCGGCTGTCACAAACCTGGGAGGTAAGCTTTGGGGTTTCACTAGGGGGATGGGAAATATGGGCAAAAACTGAAATGTTCCAAGGAAAGCCTTCATTTAAAATATATTCATTTAGCTGGGTACAGTGTCTGATACCTGTAAATCCACTTACTTAGAAGTTGGAGGTAGGAAGGATCGCAGTTAGAGGCTAGCTGGGACACAGTTAGTGAGACACCATTTCAACCAGTAAGTTGGGTGCACCTGTCATCCCAGCTACCAGGAGTAGTAAATAGGAGGATCTTGGGTCAAGATGGCTAAGGAAAAATGGAAGATGCATAAAGCATAAAGAGTAGGGTGCAGCTCAAGTGGCAGGCAGAATGCCTGCCTAGCAAGCATGAGTTTAAACACACTAGTACTATGTGTGAATGAGTAAATAAATAAGTACACATTGATTTGAATATCTTAAGTGAGATAAGTAATACCCAAGGTAAGAATGTTAAAAAATAATATGTCAAGGTGGTAGGGAACATCTCTATCAGTAGTCTTTAAAATGGTTCTCTAGTATATATGAAAGAGAAAAATTGTATCTACTCCCCAACTGACCTCATCTCGTGTGTGTGTGTGTGTGTGTGTGTGTGTGTGTGTGTGTGTGTGGTTGCCTGCTTCCAGCTGCAGCTGCTAGGTCTGTGTGAGGAAGTAAATGAGTCTTGTGATGTTGGAGATTTTAGCATGAGAGCCTCTCAGTGGCATGGTTCAGGCAGTGTGTTCACTGGACACATTGTAACATTTGCCAAAGCAAAGCAATTTCCATAATTGCTTTTTTCTTAAAGAGGGCATATAAAATTTAGTGAGTTTCAGGCCTCCCAAGTTCTGGCTTTGCTGTTTGTTTTATGAAGGTTGTTTGGGTTATGAAATGCCAAACCTGGGAACTTCTTTACTTAACCTGACACAGGAGGTAGCCTACCTCCCCTCCGTGGCCCATCCCCTCTTTCCTTTACTCTTTGTTTGCTTCACCCTCCCTTTCCTGCTGACTGCCTGCTATACTCTACCATTTCTCTCTCCTGTGATCCTCTAACCTTCCTCATTTGTGCTCCAGCCTGTGTGTGACTCAGGTCTCCTTGGCCTTGTGTCATAGTGCCCTCAGATGCAAAACCTGTCACTGATTTCTCTTATGGCTCTTTGAATCAGGGGCCATTTCCAAATGGTATGTGTTGTGATGCCTAGGGGGTCTGGGTCAGTGCTCCTTAAAGAGGTTCAAAGGTGAAACAGAGAGAGAGAAAGAGAGGGAGGGAGAGAAGAAGGGAGGGAGGGAGGGAAAGAGAAAGGGAAAGAACAGAAAAGCTTGCCTGATCTGGTTAAGCACATACATCCCAAGGCATTTACATACCTCTAAGGTTAAAGGAGACATGACAGACACCATAGCTGATCTGAGCAAGCAGTATGAACACAAATAGTTTGCAAGCATCTGTGGGAAGTAGAATTTGAATTAAATCTTGAAAGAAACTTTAGTCTGCAAATATTGAGAGGAGCATAAATTTAATTAAATTCAAATAATTTAGTGTTCATATAGCCTGTCTGCCATATACTAGGACTGTATCAGTACCAGGCAAATAGATTAATAGGCCCTTGGGAGAGAGAGAGAGAGAGAGAGTGTATGTATGTGTAAGGAAATTTTGACCAAGTGCCCTGGGACCAGGGAGGATAAGTGGAGGGAATACATGCAACTTATAGAATGAATAGATGGACAGCCCAACAGAGTGACCACAGGTCTCTGAATCTGCCGAATGGATAAATGAAAGTGATGACACTATCCCAAACAGGGAATACAAGAAAATACATAAGTGAATGGACATGGGCGCATTCCCATATTTATAAAGGTGGCAGTGATCAGTCATAGCTCAAATGTAAATCACTTTGACTTTGGTCACATTGAGTTTGTATTGCCATTGGGAGGTGGATTTCTAAGTCATAAAGCTCAGAGGAACAATTGCCAGTAGTCATAAAAGTCAAAACAGATTAACCGGGCCAATTGCTGTGAGAAACTAAGTCCAGATTCAGAATTAAGGACTGAAAAGTTGTTCTAAGGAAATAATGTACAAGTTTGATTACTTCAATTTGTTTTGGAAACAGACAATCCCACGAATATCTAAACAACTTCTTGAACCTCTTTGTTAGCGTTCATGGACCGAATCTGTTTCATACCCAGTCTCTGTATGTGCAGCTGGAGGTCAGAGAGCTTAGGGACCAATGCACCAAACCACACTGCTGGAAAGGGGGAGAGCAGAATTCACACCAACTTCAAGTCTGAGTTCTCCTCCACAGAGGGCCCCTAGGTCAGAGTGAAGGTGCCAGGTTTCCTCTCCTTCACATTAGAGGCAGTCTGGAGCACCGTTTGTAGATGTGGTTGGGTGGAACAGTCCAGTGACTCTGCCCATTAAATACATACAAGCCCCGTCACTTAAGGTTTCTGTGCCCATCGCCATTTATCCCTCTGTGGTGAAATATAATTAAGTCATTTATATTAAAAACATCAGCCAGCATGATTATTTCCCACTCAGCAAGATCATTAAGAAGATGAGCACATTTGTCAAGTGTAAAATGTAGAACAATCTCAAGTTTTTATTAAATGACCACCAGTGTGTGCAATGTCTAATCAGCTTTGAGCTGTTCTTAGCAGTGTTCCTAAGGCCTGATATAAACAAGGAGATGATGAAAATTGCATCATGAAAACAATCAGAAGAGCTTGATGATAGAAGTATTTATGTTTAAAAACATAACAGAAGTAAGCGCAACTCAGTGAACTCTGCATCCTCAAAATAAATTGACCTCTGTGACTTTTCATTGTTTGTTTGTTTGTTTGTTTTTTAGAAAATCCCTGGGAAGTTTAAGAAACTTTTCTCTGAACTTGAAAGTTTGACAGTAAGTAATTGTCTAACCCTAAAGCAAAGCAGACTTGCTCCTCACATTAACTGCTAGTGTCCAGTTTCCTTCTGGTTTCAGTGGTCAGAGTCTAGACTAATTTGACAAGAGAGATATTGAGAAAAGAGAGGAAAGGGAAAAGAAAAAAATGGATGAAAATGTTGCTTTGCTCTTTAGGGGGTGAGCAAGTTGACGATGCTCCTTCCTGTCTCCCTGTAAAAGCATGCTCATGTTCTGTTTCACAATCTATAGAAGTAATCAGTATAAATTTATAGTGTTCCATTAGTTCTTGCACATTATGATGTCTGCCTTTTTTTAAACTAGTTCTTAGTTTTAGACACAAAGTTTATAGTTTTTTCTAGCAGAATGACAGTATTCTTGTTTCTTTACATTGTCTATGTATTATAAGGACAGTTTTTCCTTGCAGTGGACCTAACAAAAGGCTTTGCTCTTACCTCCTGATAGAAATTATGTAGAGTAAACTGTACTTAAAGAACCCATTTGAAGAAAATAATGGGGCAATCAAAAGGTGTCTCTCTTCACAGTCATTTCCCCTTATTGTAAGCCAATAACTTGCATTTCATTTATCACCTAGATTCCCTGCCCTAATTTAGTGAGTTTATTCTCCTAGGAAACCTTTATCTCCTTCATTCTTGGAAAGAAACTCTCTATATCTAAATCATGTTCAAACTATAACGCAAATTGTTCCAACAGCACATTGATTTTTTTTTCATTTTCTTTGTAATCTGCTTGGTTTGGCAGGATCCTTCCCTAAATCACAAAGCCTACAGAGATGCATTCAAAAAGATGAAGCCACCAAAAATCCCATTCATGCCCTTACTACTTAAAGGTAAGGATTTCCTATCTTTTATGCCTTGTAATGTTGTCTTGTAGGAATACATCCTTCTAACTAAGGAGGGCAGAAAACTGCTGGTTTCTCTCTTTACAATAATTTTGACATTACAAACCAACATTCGTTTGTTTGTTTCTCATGTGTGCTGATATTAGGGCTTGAATTCAGGGCCTAAGTGCTGTCCTTTAGCTTTTTCTCTAAAAACTGACACTCTACCACTTGAACCACAGCTCCACTTCCAGCTTTTTGCTGCTTAATTGGAGATAAAAATCTCATGTCCAGGATGACTTCAAACCTCATTTCTCACATCTCAGCCTTTTGAGTAGCTAAGAATACAGGCATGAACCACCAGCACCCAGCAGCACCCAGTTTTTAACCTGCATTATTTTCTTTGAGTCAACCATATACTTATTTCAAACAAGAATAAGGCTGATGAAAGGAACCCAATAGTGATATTCGCACTCCATATTTCCATCCTGCATTTCAGAGACAACCACCCAATACATGGTGTGGAGTGAGCGATTTCTTTAGATGACAAGTCAGTATAGTGTGTGAAAAGTCACTGGTACAGAGTGTACTTTATGTTTTCAAGGAGTGAAATCCAATTAGGAAAGTATCTAACAGCTCCAAGGTACACCACCGGCCTCTCATGTAGAGCACATAGAAGTCATCAGGAAAGATGGCAGCTATGCTTACTGATATCTCTGTGGTCTGTCTTATAAAACCTGAGCATTACTGAAAAGGAGCTCTTTAGGATCTGGCCTGAGGTCCCAGCACTCTGTGTGCATCTTTACCCATGTGCTGCCTAGGAAAACAGGGATTTACAAATTTTTCTTGACCATATTTTAATTCTTTCAAGGGGCTTTGTAAGAGTTCTTCATCCAGCCTTTGCTATTTCAGGGTAATGTGACTGTACCCATAACTATAATTGTGGGAATGAGCTGCCTGGGAACGGTAACTCGAGCTGGCCTGGCCATCCTTCTGCGTCTCTCCCATGGCCAGCCCCCACTGGCATGCAGCTGGTGTTACCAGCCTGGGCTCTCTCCTGGGTCTTCACCTAGTGTTGAGCCAGAGCCCCTATGAAACAAGGAAGTAGTGTTAGGACAGTTCTGAGGCGCACAGGATGCCTCCTTCAATACAAATAAAGGAAATAAGGAGAGGCTGCAATGCTAACATAACAATTTCAAAGTTCATTTGAGCTTCTTGTATTTATTTGTTTTTAAGGTAAGTTTAGTCAAGCTCATTGTTTTAATTTGTAAAATGAAATGCCTTTAGTTGGAACGTGAATGGTGGCACAAAGAATCATTTAGGCACCACAGGGAACTATAGGAAATGAGGACAGATATAGGAAAGGATTGATTTGGGGTCAGAAAAAAATTTAAACAGTACATTCTTTTAAGGTAATGTATCTTACAGAATCCCTTTAACTTAAAGAGGTAGGGTAGGAGCTTTCTGTTGTTTATCAGTGGATCTTCCCCTCCAAATGTCTCCTATGTACATCTTAGCTTGGATCTGAATTTACCTAGACCTTTCTGTTGGCTGAGAGTTACATGTCTCTTTTTCCTAAAGAACAAGGCTATGGTTGGTGTATAGCTGTATGATTATAAAGCACTTGCCTAGCATATTCAAAGTCACAGAGTCAAGACCTAGCATCACCAAAAATCTTTGGACTGGAATGGTAGGGTGCCAACTGTGAGCAAGCAAGCCAACGAAGTGTTGAAGATCCTGAGTTCAAGCTCCAATACTGGCACCAGAAAGGAAAGAAAGAGAGAGAAAGAGAAAGGGGGAGGAAGGAAGGAGAGAGGAAGAAAGAATACACAACTGTAATTTTAAGTAATTATTTTAAAGGCATAACACCAACTGTTGTACAGCACCTACCTTAATTTCCAGTGAAAATTCTTTTCTTCCCTCTTTTATACCATCTACTTTGTGTTGTTTTTAAATTAGCAAACAGGACAAAATTGAATGTGTTTAGAAAAAGGGTAAGCTTTCCATGTTTCACTTTTTAAAATGGTTCCCAGTAAGCAGGCAACTTACCAAGTTTGTGAGAGTTATCAATGGGAGGCCTTAGTATTAGCAGCACTTGGGGAAGCTGACTTTTGGTGATGGTGATCCCTTGTATTAGAGTGGATAGTGAGGAGGTGGTTGAGTGTTAACTGAGGGCCCTGTAGGATGTGTGTGTGTGTGTGTGTGTGTGTGTGTGTGTGTGTGTGTGTTAGAGATATTTGTGGTACGTTCATGAGGTATTTGAAGGAAAGGGATGTTGAGGTGCCTTTGTGTTTCTTTCTCCTCTACCACTGGCCATCTCTGCAAACCATGTCCTTATAACCAGCAGCTCTATTTTATGAGGTGTTTAAAGCGTGTCTACATATTTCTGGGTAATAGGGATCAGATTCCAAGTCATATTCCATATCTCAGTTTTTAAGCTCACCTATTCCTGTCTTGTCTCTCATTTTTCTTATCAATGCACCTGCCATTCAACCACATCAAAACCTTTAACCACTTGACACCCCTCCTACAGCTGGAGCCCCTGCCAGACTCTGGCCCTATAGCTACCCCCTCAGCCTTTTCTCCCTAACTTCCTCCTCACCACCCCGGCCTAGTGCCCACCCCAGCATCAGTCCAACCATTAAGCAAGAACAGCATCCAGACTGCTGCCCTCCACTGGTGTGGAAAGTTACACTCAGGAGAGATGGAAAACGGGCAGGAATACAACAAGGAGTGCTGATGGGAACACATTCAAAGTGGAGAGATAACTGATACCCAGCATGCAGCAGGTTGTCTGGAACTGGAAGCAAGATAAGCCCAAGTTTACTCAATTTTTAGTTCCTGAGAGGTACCACATTGAGGAAGTTCAGCCTCCCTGGGTTTGACTCTTGGCTCTGCTCTTGTAGCTGGGAGCTTACTCAGTTATGGATGCCCTCCTCATCCTGGTATCTTCACATGCATGCCCCTTAGGGCTTTTGTGAAGGTTGGATGGGTTGATGCAAACTACAACTGACATTATTTTCACTATAGGAACTTGGAGGGCAGGAGGGTGGAAAACCTTGTTCACAGTGTGGCAAGGAACCAAGCAACTCTGAGAGATGGCTTATAATCTGGAGTTGTCCCTGAAAGAGTAGAAGCCAAGCTTTCAGGCTGGGTTTAAGGAAGACAGTGTTGCCATATTATATTTGATACATACAAATTGTAAAAGCAAACCCTGTGGACAACTCTTTTCTAAATATTATGTCACAACATGAAAGCTTACAGCTAGTTCCTGAAAACAAAACTGTGAAAGATAATAAAAATAACCAGAGGGTTTGTCAGATCGTGTGGCTAATTGGGAATCATTTACCTATGCAGACATTGGTTTAAAAGAGAAAAAGAAGGGAAGGGACTTATGAAAACATGGCAGGCCATCCTGGAAGTTGGCTATAGGGAACGTCTTGGGGGAAGAGTTGTACAGGTGTGTGTGGTGACCATGTCTCTGGTGTTGCTGTCAGGAAGACAGTCTTGATGCTTGGTGGCCCAGTGTTTTGGAGCATGTCTCCTTAGCACCGGTCATATATTAGCCCCTAGGGAGTAGAGCAAGTAAATGCAAATATGGTCTCTATTTGTGGGAGTTTTCAAGCTGTCTTTTCTCTCTTTTCTGTCAGGTTCATACGACTTTTTAAGGCTGTTTTTATTTGGTTGCTTCCACATTTGTGACAGAATGTGAATATTTGCATCCCTTTAAGTTACAGTGTACTTATCACAGGGCTCCTTGTCTAGTGCTCAGTTATGGACCTTGTAGGCTGGCTTCCTGCACATCATTTACTCTCAGAGCTTCAGTTGCTATCTTTAACATGTCTAATTCCCAGATATCTATGTCCTAAGGAGGCATGTCTTTGTCTTTTGTGCCAGAAGGACATTTTTAATTGAATAGCTTCAGTCTCTCTCTCTCTCTCTTTTCTCTTGGTGATGAAGAGGGAACCAAGGGCCTCACATGGGTTGAACACGCAGTCGATCACTAAGTTCTACCCCAGGCTCCTCAGTTACTTTGAACCTAGTGAATTGAAACCAAACTCAGCTTCTTCCAAAAATGTACCTTCATCCTATTTTCCTTATTCTTTCTATAAATAGGGCTGGGAACACCACCTTTTTCAATTTGTTTCTCTCCTTACTTACTTCTGATACACAATCAGGCATCAGTTTGGGGAATAAAAAATTCCCATTTAAACATATAGATTTAAGAAATCTAAATCAGTTTTAAAAAAAAGCAAGTCGCATATACATTGCCCAGGATTTGTCTTTTAGCCAACACATTAATGTTAAAATAATGGTTTTTGTGAGTATTCTACTCAACTGTTCTACAAACGTAAAGGTTTAAGTTTCTTAAACCAAACAGATTGAAGTCAAATACTTCACTATGAGCATAAAATATGTGCTTTTGATATGATTGTATATTGATATTATGTTGTTTGAGACTACATATATGTACATTATATGTATTTGGTGTTATTATATGTTTTTATATTTGTATTATACTACACACACAAATACAAGCACACAAATTACATACTTTCACATCAAGTAGCACAATAGATTCAGTTTCAACATGCCATGCCAAATGCATGGAATAATCTTGTTAGAAGAATTCCTGTGTTGCATTGTTTCTTAGCTCTTCAGCCTGCTTCATGATCCATTCCTAATGGCATATATTTCTTTTATTTTTAACTTACAGATGTAACATTTATTCATGAAGGAAATAAAACATTTCTGGATAATCTTGTCAATTTTGAAAAACTGGTATGTATATTTTATTAATATTTATTATTATTGCTTGTCTTTCCTGCACAATATCTTTTTCTACTAACCATGCCATTTCCAGGAGCTCATTTGTTACATGTTGAACAGTCAGTACACAGAATATTCCAATTGACTTTTAACAACATTTTGAGAACCAAATATGAAAATCTACCTTTTTTTGTCGGTTGTGGATCTTGAACTTCGATCTGGGTGCTGTCCCTCAGCTCTTTAGTTCAAAGCTAGCACTCTACCACTTGAGCCACAACGCCACTTCTGAGTTTTTCTGTTTATGTGGCACTGAGGAATCGAACCCAGGGCCTCATGCATGCAAGGCAAGCACTCTACCACTGAGCCACCTTCCCAGCCCCCCACTTTAATTTTTAAAGTGGCCTTTCAAGCTGGGTGCCAGTGGCTCATACCTGTAATCCTAGCTACTCAGGAGGCTGAGCTCTGAGGATCGTGATTAGAAGCTAGCCCAGGCAGGAAAGACCATGAGACTCTCATCTCTGATTAACCACCAAAAAAAGATGTTGAGTTGTGTCTCACATGGTAGAGCTCTACCATTGAGCACAAAAGCTCAGGGATAGCACTAGGCCCTGAGTTTAAGCCCCAGGACCCAGCATACACACACACACACACACACACACACACACACACACACACAAGGCCCCTTCATTAGACTGCATTAGTAGTTGAATGTGTGTTATGGAACTAAAATTAAAAACATAAACCTCCTGTCAGGAGTTTATCCTTAAGACTGAGCTTTATTGCTTCGAAGGTAGAATCTGATACCTTGTACGCATGCTGTCAAGGCACTGTGGGAGAGAGACCTACTGGAAGAAGTGTGTCTGTGCCCTGAGCTTGCATATGCACTGGGATTTGTAGGGTCTGCATGTAAAGGGAAGAGCCGTCCCCTTGTCCGCTCTTTTAGCCTCCCTGCTCATGTGTTGGGGACCCCAATCTGTCTTGCCATATTTCACCCTGAATGCCAGGAGTCATGCCTAGGTTCTCTCAGGGGCTTTGACCTGCAGTGACCTCTTAACCCCTTCAGGCTTATCCTTGCCTACAGAGCTAAGTGGCTGGAATATAGGATATTCTAGAGAGACAGACATCCTTCTGACAGATGAACTTTAGTATCACAGATGATTGACTTGTTCTGTCATGGCTAAATATGTTCCCAGTAACACAACTCCAGGGATCCAGACCTTTGAATGACCTTTCTAGTCATGGTAATGGACTTTGGGGAGCCCTTTCAGGAACTGACCCCTGCTCCCTATGAGATTGAGGCAGGCCTTTGACAGAAGCTGGATTGAGGCAGGAGCCATTGACCATGACCAGAACAGTACGGACAAGTCCAGTGAGGGCTGACGTCTAACCTTTGCCTCCCCCATGTGCTGCTTTAATCATCAGGCCAGCTCACCCACGTGTGCTGAGACGATGCAGGGAGAGCCGAGCCGCTCTCACACAGCTCCCCACCCCACTGACTGGGCTCAAAAAGGGACATCTGCCACTGTCTTTCCATAGCTCCCCTTTAAGCACTGTGAAGATGTCTTCTGGCCTAGGTAATGACGTGGAAATGTCAGTAACATTTTTTGGGGGGGTCCGGTCTTGGGGCCTGAACTCTGGGTCTGGGTGCTATCCCTCAGCTCTTCAGCTCAAGGCTAGTGCTCTACCACTTGAGCCGCAGCGCCACTTCCGGCTTTTTCTGCTTATGTGGTGCTAAGGAATCAAACCCAGGGCCTCAGGCATGCAAGGCAAGCGCTCTACCACTGAGCCACCTTCCCAGCCCTGTCAGTAACTTTTAAAATGTCTCCTACCTACACTGTGTTAGAATCAGAGTTCATTGTTGTAGAAACCAATCTAACCCACCTTTAGACATGGCTAATGTTGTCTTTTGGGAACGTGTTTTGTGTGGCTCTGTGGTGCCCTGCACGTTGCAGGACCCCCCTTACCAGCAGAGGCTGTAGTCGCCCATTCCCAGCCCTCACCACTAGTGTTAAGTAGTAATGAAAGGCTTGCAGAAGTATGAAGCTTTGATCGCTATTTACTCAGCCTCCTGGGCAGCGCAGGTGGGTGAGCTTTCAAGAGCACGTGTGAAGATGCAGGGTAAAGTGTATCCCACAGCCTAGTGGAATCTTCCTGAAGGCCTAATAAGTTCTTCCCTGTGACCAGCGGGGACCCAGTGGGGATCATTATACGCTCAAGCTGACTCTTCCCTGTTGTTCCGAGCAGGCTGGTAGCCAACCTTCTCTCTACATTGAACCAGTAACGTGAGTGCATGTTGTCATTTCCCCTCAGTGAATGTCGCCAGAGTAAGAACAATTCCTTACAGGAACCATGGGGAAAAGCCATGGAACAGTTCCAGCACCCTCTCTAGATCCACCATAGATGTGACCTTTTTCTGCTTTCTCCAGAAATCCAGCTGAAGCCTTTTCATTCCTTTTCCTCCTCTTTTTTTTTTTTTTTTCTGGTTGGTACTAGAGATTGAACTTAGGGCCTACACATGTGCTCTACCACTTACGCTGTATACCTAAGGCAGCACGGACCTACAATCTTCTTACCTGCAGACATGACCGCCATGCTTGGCTTGTTTCTTGAGATAGAATCTTAACAATTTTTAGAAGCTTAATCATTCCTTCCTAGGCTGGCCTCCAGCTGTCATCCTCCCGGCACTTCTGAGGAGCCAGGACTACAAGTGTGCATTGGTGGGCTGAGACTTCCAGCCTACCATAGGGACCAACAGAAAGTCTAAATATTAGTGATCTTAATTGAAGTCAGTGATGTAAGGAAGGTTAAGGAAATTCCAGGTTAAGGAACTAGGTGCACTTGTGCATGGCACAGCAGTGAACAGACAAAGCATGTCTGGTGACTTTCTGGTTCTCCAAGTAGATGGTCTTCGGGTCTCATGTGCCCCAGGCTGTCCCTTCCACACAGAGGCCTGGACAGAAGTCAGTTTCACATCCTACAACGGCCTGTGCTGACCTTCAGGCTGGAGGAGACTGATGTTCCTGGAGCAGCGTCAGGCCATTCCTTGCTAAAGATAGGGTTTCTCTGGTGTTCATACAAGGCCGTGGCTCACCAACACAAACCGATAGAACCGGAGTGAATTCACTTGTGAGAAGGAAGTTCCTTATGATGCATATGAACTTAAGCCAGCTCACAGATAATTCAGGGTATTATCTTCATCTAGCTGACACTGGCCAATGCACTAAAGCAGACTGCATGCACGTGCAGACGTACTCAGTGGGTCTCATAAAACTTCTCTTGTTCCCCGGGCTAAGTTCATTGCTGCCTCGACAACTTTCTGTATTCTCATACCAGACTAGTAAATGACAGGGAAACAAAGAGCTTCCCTTTGCTTAAAAGTGCCATCTTACTATAAAGAGCATCGCCCTTCTTCCCCACCGAAAGCCCAGGATAGGAACCAGCACTGGAATGCAGTGCCACTGTGCACTGACCCGCCCTCACATCAGCTCCAGCCCTGCCTGAGCTGGCACACGATAGAAATCAGTGTGTCGCCTCAGCCCGACACAAGGAGCAAGGTGTCCTGGGAATAGGGGTGAAATGTGGGGAAGGAAATGGAACAATACATTTGCACAGACATGAGTCAGGTCTCATTTCCTTCACAAATGCTTCTGGGTTGCTGCTGTAATCACTGTTAATTTTCCACTATTGAGAAGAAGTACATTAGCAGCCCAGTTGTGAGAACAATTTAATCAGTGGGTCATATTTGAAGAGCTTTTCTGTCATCCTGCCAGATTTTAAGCAGAAGGTTGTGTGTGTGTGTGTGTGTGTGTGTGTGTGTTAGCATTGTTCTGTCAGCAGTAATCACGGAGGGCTGGCTTCTGGTGGCTGATCCTAGGTCCTTGTATACAGGCAGGATGTGAAGTACAGTGGCCCCTGGAAAGATGGGGGTATCTGGAGGTGCAGATCAGGAGCAACTTGACTCTTGTATAATAGAATGACATGAATTTCAATCTGAAACAACGTCAGAAGTTGCTCTCATTCACCAGAGGGCTAGAACATAATGACCATGGTATTTAAAGATGGTCTGTCTGGCAAGTGTGTGAGGGAAAGTATAGTAGAAAGTGGTCTCTTCCAAAACACAAAACAGGGCTGGGTGGTAGCTCTGTGGTAAAGCGCTTGCCTAGCAAGTGCAGAATCCTGGATTCAACCCAGAAGAGACCAAACACCAAAACAAGAGGTTAAAAAACAAATCAAAACACAAACATCATCATTGTGGAAAAGAAGCAAAGAGTGAGTGGAAGGAAGGCTGTGGCACAGATGCATGAGTGTGCGGTGGAGGGAATCTTCTCCAAAGCAGCTGCAGTTTTCAGAAGACTTTTTCCTGGCAATCAAAAGAGGAGTAGGAAGGATAGTCAGTCATAAGCAGAAAACATTCTTTGTGCAGATGTCAGTGTTACAGGAATTTATTCTTTCGTAAGTACCTCACTTCCTGCTGCCATGTAAGCCACAAAATTTGTGTCATGCGTGTGCCACGTGTCAAGCGCTGGGCTTGCCAGGCTCTCTGGGGTGCATGATTGATCTTACGCTGTTCAGAGACTTTGCCCTCACCTGCAGGGAAAGCACAGGAGATGTGGTCAGAAGGTTTGGTGCAGGGCTATGTTTACTTACAGTCTCCTTTCCCAGGACTTAGAATCTGTGGAACCCAGTTTGGGAGCTGTTTCCACAGGCCAAAGGCTAAATATTTGTTTGCAGTCCAAGCTCAGTATATCCAATTAAAAATCATCTGCAGCTCCGGGGGCCGGGGAGGCTCTTCGGTTTATACCTGAAGTGTTAGGTGTCCATCCATCCCAGCAGGCACTGCTGCTTTAGCAACACCTAAGGGACTGTTGACTAATGGGCTCTTTTCTGCCTTTCAGCACATGATTGCAGACACCGTCAGAACCCTGAGACACTGCAGGGCTAACCAGTTTGGTAAGTAATTGAAAGCAGGTAGGGGATGTGAATCAACTGTGTGTGAGTGTTGACTGTCACCAAACCCCAAGTGCTAGGTGGTCACAAGTTTAAACAGCACATACAACATCACTCTGAGGAATAAGGTGTGCACGCTTTATGCTCTTGCTTTCTTCACTGCTTGTTTGGGATGGTCAGAAAGACAAGATGTGGCCAAAACATGACCCCTTTGCAGAAGCAATTTGGCTGTGACTGTGGTCAGTTATTCGCTCCCCCTCCTACCCGGTTCAGCCCTGCCCCTGAAAATCTTGGCTTCACTTGCCTACCACTCCAGACCTGCTTGGGAGTTTAGCTGAGGTGACTCTGTCCTTCCCCTCACCTCTTTCTTCAGGGCCTTCCTGGAATAGGACTCTAGTTTATAAAGCAGCCTTCCATCATCTTTCTTCTCTCCAGCTGTAGTTCCTGTCCACAGCTGCCTTTCAGCTAAAAAAGTACTCTTCAGAACACATTGGTAGAATCCACACTGAGGAATATTCCAGGCATCATATTTCAGGAAGGACGGAGATAGGGAGCTTCGCTTGGGCAGCGGAGTCCTGCAGCAGCCTAGTGAAGGGGGACCATGAGCCCTGGAGGTGCAGAGAGTCATCAGCCACGAAAGATGAGCACAAAAGTAAAAATAAAATAAACAGTCAAGCTCAAGAATTATAAATCAACCAAAAGCCACTGCGCCTAACCAAAGTTCTCCGTTTGAAAAGGAGAATTATAAATATATGACCAAGCCTGGCATACCAGTGGCTCAACCTATAATCCTAGCTACTCAGAAGGCTGAGATCTGAGGATCGCAGTTCAAAGCCAGCCAGCCTGGGCAGGAAAATCTGTGAGACTCTTCAGTTAACCACCAGAAAACCGGAAGTAGCACTGTGGTTCAAGTGGTAGAGTGTTCACCTTGAGCTAAGGAACTCAGGGACAGCACCCAGTCCCACAACCGACAAAAAAATAAATAGATAAATAAATACATGATCTAATTTTATAGATAACCATATCACTTATCATTTATTTTGGTACCATGTAAGTACCATTGATATACACTTGTATAATTCATTAAGTATGCAATACAATGCAGATATAAATAGCAACAATAACATTGTCATTGGAGGTCCATCCAGATGGACAAGCTGATGAGTCTGACTTCACCTTTCCTTCATATCCAGGGGATTACAGGATATTCAGCTCATTCAAGGGACTCTCGTTTCATATGTTCATGTTATATGTACTGACTTGGCTGGCCTTGAATCTCTTCATCAAAGGAGAATCTATATAACACAAGGAGAAATTTAAATAACTATCAAACCAGTTTATGTTCTAGTACTTATATACCTTAAAAAAAACTAGTATACAAAAAAAAAACTGGTGTTCATAGCTAAGATATGGAACCAACCCAGATGCCCCTCAGTAGATGAATGGATCAAGAAAATGTGGTAGATATACACAATGGAATTCTATGCCTCCATCAGAAAGAATGACATTGCCCCATTTGTTAGGAAATGGAAAGACTTGGAAAAAAATATATTAAGTGAAGTAAGCCAGGCCCAAAGAAACATAGGTCCCATGGTTTCCCTTATTTGCAATAACTAGTATATGTCTGAGTCAAGCAGAAAAGGTCAGATAAGTTGATGTTAGGGGAATGAACCCCAAGATAAGTATTCACATGTTTTTTTGTGTTTTTTTCCTTTCATGCAGCTGTTTCTATCATATTTATAAGATGATTTCGGTGTTGCTTTGTATGTCCCTCCCCCACAGTATAACCCCTGCTTTCACTGTATTTGATGTTGGTATAATTTGTGGAGGGGAAGGGAAAAAACAAATCGTTTAACTAGGGATACAGGTGGACCCATTGCAACAATGAGATGTACAAGTCCTTATGTCGAAAAACAAACTTTACAACTTTGGTAAGGGGTGGGGGGAGGATCGGGTGGGGGAGGGGAGGAGTATGGGAAGGGATGGGAAGGGGAAACAAAGAGGAGGCAACAATGCTTGATAAGAAATATACTCATTATCTTGCTCATGTAATTGTAACTCCTCTGTACAGTATTCTCATAATAAAAAAAAGTACTTCACTTTTAAATTGTAAAAAAAAAAAAACTGGTATAAAACTGAATTTTTGGAGTTTATTTTAACAGTGTGTATGGGCCTAGCTTCCAGTGTTGGTATTTAGGATAAAATAAGGTAATACCAATGAGGCCAGTAATACCAACAGGTGCCATGAAGGGTTAAGTTATGGTGAGACGGCTCCCCCACCATCATTCTACTGCTTGCAAGCTAACAACAGATTTGGCTCTAGAGCCATCATGTGTTTCAAACCAAAAGTCTTAATATCTTCCAGAAGTGCATTCTTATTTTAAAATAATAGCGAGTTTTGGGGTCATAGTAAAAACTTATTTGCTGAGACCAGGAAGCCTGTTGTTATTAAACCCAACAGTTATAAGCCAAATTCAGACAAATGCTGAATTATTTCTTCATAAAACACAGAAGAGGAAAGTAAAGGTTTTCACCAGGAGAAATAAAGTTGTAGTAAAACTTAGCTCAGCATCCTGCAGTGCCCTTGCCTTGGCTCTGCCTGAGCTCCAGGTCATACCCTGCCCGAGCCTCCGAGAAGCAGCGGGGGAGAGCCAGCTGCCCTCACAGCTATAGTCTCTTCCCCCTACCCCGCCCCATTCCCACTGGGTGGCCCATTGCCCGCGCACTTATCTCTGATGGACACAATACTCTGCAGTCTCAGTAGGCCCCACATTTCTTTGACATTTCCTTGCATTTCCAAGTGGGAAGTTCCTTTGCTTATCCTCCTCTGGAAAGGGTTCATCACACACACACACACACACACACATTCTTCCTTTGCTTATCCTCCTCTGGAAAGGGTTCATCTCACACACACACACACACACACACACACACACACACACACACATTCTTCCTGAGCCCTCTTTGCCTGTCATCTGTATCTTAGATTCCGCTCTGGCATCGCTTCTTTCAACTGTTTCCTAATGTTTCCCCTCAAATAATAATAACATTAAACAAGTGTACAGATCTTAAAACATTTTAAAGAACCCGCTGTTGTGACCATGTGCTAAACGGATGATCTGATTGCACCCAGAGATATGCAAGCCAGTGTAGGCTGTTTACACAGACAACTGCTATGAAAGGCTGGCCAGTAGGGGGCTCCAGCCCTGGCCCAGGAACCACGGGGCCTGGCTTTCAATCCTGGCTGTGCCAGTTTCCCCATGGTGGAGAGGGATAGGAGGAGGACTTCCTAACAGCACAGACTGTTAGTGCCTAGCCAGAGTGACTGCCCCACAGCAGGCTCACTTGTGCTGAGGAAGCATTTCTCCTGGAAGGGTGTGCCGCATGTGGGGGACGCTGAGTTGGGAGAATCTACCAGGAAGTCACGGGGATTGCCACTCCTAGAGATAGTACCACTGCCTACATGCGTTTGATTGTTGCTTTTCCCTCCAACGCATAGGAGGTGATGTGTCCCCAAAGGAGCACCAAGAGCTGAAGTCCTACGTCACCCACCTGTATGTCATCGACAGCCAGCAGGCCCTGTTTGAGCTCTCCCACAGGTTGGAGCCCCGAGCCTGAGCCGCCCGCCCATCCCCCTCTGACTGCACAGCGCCTGGCTTGGAGTGAATGGAAGGGAAGGCCACCGCCCAGCACATTGCTTCCTGTGAGGAAAGGAGTGGCTGAGTTTTATCAGTAAACTCTAAGATGTGCCCAGGAAAGGAGACCAAGGCGGGGTCAGGAAGTGACATCAGCCACCAGACCGGGAAAGGCCCCTCCACTGGACTTTCAGAACTGGAGGAACAGAGCCAGGAGCATCCTTAGAATGGAGGAGCGTGGTGTCCTGCCATCATGTTGTAGATCCAGTCCATCTGTGTTTCAGCTTGAGCTATACCAGCAGGGAGAGGAGGAAGGGCGTCTTGACAGGGTGACAAATACTTCAGTCAGAGCATGCTTGCAGGAGCAAGGAGGTCTAGTCCGCCTGGTGTCAGACTCCTGTCCACAGGCTGCCAGGTTTTGAGAACATGATGACCATGACGGCATCTCTAGTTGTCCAGGGAAAGGGAGAAGCCTCTGGGGCGTAAACTCTACATCGCCTCTAGAGTCAGGAAGACACGCAGCTGTCCTTCTGGCCCTGCCTGCCCAGCAGGTGGGCAGTTCCCAAGCGTGCACTTCATGCTCTCAGTCACACAGCAATGAATGCTTGCAGGCGAAATGAATTTCTGTTCAGCTGATTTGCAACAATAGAGTAAAGTGGCTTTCCCAATAAGGAGACATCCCATTATTTAGTTTCTGGGGATTTCCTTTATATTTGTGAGTGCACATTTTGTTTTGTTTGTCCTAGGCACAGTATGATTTTCAGAAAAGCACAGAGCCTGATATACTGGGCACTCAATAACTGTGTGTGGAGAGGACAGAGCCTTTTCCTGAGGAAGCCTCAGCACCTCCACGCCACGGGCAGCTCCCTGCTGGCAACTCCCCCAGCCTGCAAGAACGCTGCCAACAAGGGAGGCTAGCCTGGGGGGAGAACTTAGCACCCCTGGAAAAGGGAGAGATTCTCCATCATTGGCAGATGTTCTCAGAAACACTCAGATGTCCGATTCGTGTTGGAGCCTTAGTCCATGCGCTCACCAAAGCAGAGCCTTGCTGTAATTCCCAGCGTCTCGTAGTTTCCTGAATCTTTTTTACTATCCCATGTGTACCAGTTAAGCCTCTTACAGCAATTAAGACCTCTTGTTGTCCTCTAGGACTGGTTAGAGGATTTCCCTCAACCATCGAAGAAACAAAAAGCCTGTGGTTGAAGTGAGCCAGTTGTCTCTGCTAGCTTGACACCTGTTGCTTTGCTGAGTCCGCAGCCCCCTACTTCATGTATTCAGTCCATTCGTGTTGCAAACGTGTGAGGCGTGCGTGCTTCTTGACATTTCTGCCTGTTCATCTAATGGGCTCCTGCACCGACCTGCCTCTGTCTCTCCAACACCTTGTTCAGCCTCATTACCGAGCTCAGTTTCCTAGCTTTTTCTGACACCTTCATAGCAGTGCTGTTTCCTGGGCTCAGGAACCACAGTGAACTTGAGATTCTGTGGGAAAGAAGCAAGCAGACATATTGTAGTATAGGACTTTCAAAAAGACTCAGTCTTGTCCAGCATGTAAAACTGGAGTCCTGAAATCTTACAGGGTTTTATAGAAATGTTCCATCCATGGCTAATCTACTTGTAAAAAACACTTCATGATCCTCCCGCTAGAGGGCTTGAGTCCACAGAAATCAGACTTCACTTAAAAATCCCTCCTCTTAGCAATGCCAACAGCTGTTTGTGTCTACTCTCCAAGCTAGCAACTAGGGTTTAGCCAGTGTAACTATGTAAGGACATTTCAGCCTTGTCTCTGTGATTTTTAAATTTAATTTCACATTAGATCTACATTACACCAAATAGAACATTATCTACAGAGGTCTAGTTTTGAGTGGAGATCTATTTCAATACCTGTTGCTTAGATTCCAATATGTACACTTGATCAAATACAGCCATACATTATGTCAAAGCACATTTTGCACTACCTATTCAGACCATCCCATGTAGCATGAGTGGAAATGCCCAGAGAGGAAGGGTATTTAGCTACCCTTTCTTCCAAAGCAAAAGGAAAATGGGATTTTGTTTGGTTTAGATCTGCTTTTTTAATCTTTGTCTTCTGAATGTCAAAATCTCAACATCTTTCTGAAATTCAACTATTGTTTTCCTAGAGATTCTTTTTCCAGGCAGCAAACTCAGAAATTTTAGAAGCTTTGAGGATTCTTAACCTGTGACAATTATGGGAACCAGCTTTTGTACCATAGGAAGCTGTTTCTGAGGAGTCTGAGCTGACATTGAATGGGTATTATAGGACTAGAACATTCCTACCAGTGGGTAGAAGCCCCAGTCCTTTGCAGGTGCTCACCACGGCCTCTTCAGACCTGGTTCTCTTCCAATTAGTAGATGGATGGACTATAAGGTGTCTGAGCTCTTTTCTCTGGCTCCTTGGAGTTCTGTGATTGCATAAAATCTCCATTTGCTTCAAAACTATTTTGTAATATGGCACCTTCATCAGCAGACAGTGACCCCACACCTCCACAGATGTTCTTTGTGAACAGCACAACTCAGCCACAGTGCTGGGGCTCTTTGAATCCGTGAGCATTGCAGTAAATAAACCAGCCTTGCTTAGAAGTTAGTACAGGATAGCAGAACACAGGTTCCTATAGGCAGAATCACAACCTTCTCAACTTTTTAAAATAAATTACAGAAATATAGTTTATGTCCCATAAACTATATTAGACATTCACTGTCGCGGTCTTACAGTGCCCCGATGTTTCAGTGAACTATGACTACACTCACACTTTTCTAGTATCCTTAATTATATGTGGAATTAACTCACTTTCTAGAACAGTTACCTACACAGCAGGTAGCATGGCACATGCCCTGACTTCAAAGGCATGAGGATAAACGCAACAGCCTCTGAGTGCGGGGAGAGGGGGGGCTGGGGAGGACTGCACCCTAGAGCCAGCCTTTCATTCGCAGCCCTGCAGTTTTGCCAAGGTCATCTCAACACTGCAGGTGCTGAATCGCTCGGCATGGCCCACTGAGCTTCTCTAAAATGGAGCACAAACATTAACATTTGGGAGAGCAACCCCTCCCTCAACGCAGGATTTCTTCTCACTGCTGCAAAGATATGTCCTTAAAATTTCAGCTCGCTCACCTTTGAGCAGGCCTGTTTCACTTCAGACTGTAGAGGAGAAAAGGTTTTTTTAATTGCCAAAAAAAAAAAAAAGTTAGATGAAAATGAGCTACTGTGTAAAGCAAAGCTGTATATACGAAACATTTTCTAGCAGAGTAATATTTATTTGCATAGCCTATTTATTGTATTCGTATCACACTGTTATTAAATACTGGGATGAAATTGATGACCAGAAGCAAGGAATCTTGCCTTTTAATGTACCATTACTTAGGGCTGCTGTGATATTGTCAGCTTGCATTAACTCTTAGATGATAGGAAACCCACCGTCGGGATAGCTACCTAACTTCTCAGGGACTACACTTGTAGTTTTCCACCATTATTCGCACTGGTAAATATGAAACGTCCGTTGAATTACCAGAATTGCCATTAACAGTGTTTCCTTTGTCATCTCTCGGCTTTCTGCCTCTGTATATATGACTGGGCTGTGTATTTATCAAAGCTAGGAAGCAATAATTTATATGTAAAAAATGGACAAGCAATATAAGGTTAAAACTTATATAAGTAAGCATTACCTTATCTTGTATTTTCAAGTGTTTTTTTTAACTGCTTTTCCAAATATAAGACTATGTTAAAGATACTGTTTTCCTGTCTTGTCTCTTCTTGCTTGGCTTCTGGAACTCAAAGCTGCAAGTGGATGAAAGGGTTTCTCAGACATTCCCAGGAAGCTGGTACGGTGGCATTACAGAGCCTGCCACTGCCCCTGTACTCACAGCCACCGTCCCACCTCCCTCCACCTGCGTAACGTATGGAGAGAAATGCCACGCACTATGGTGGCACCTTGCAGCCAGGATAGAGGCCCTGAGGCCCAGGAGCCCACCAAACAGGAACCCTGGCTGTGTGTGCACTGCGGTAGCCCAGAGCACCAGTCAGTGTGCAGAATGTCCTCCATCTCTCCCTACAGACATTCCTACATCCTGCCAGTCCTGGTCAAGCAACCTTTGGGCATGCGGTATTCCCTCCTGCAGGGAGATCTCCTGTCTCGTCCCATTAGGGACTCCAGGGAGTGGCCATTGTCTTGTTCTGTTCAGGGGAAAACAGGGCCACATGACCCATGGGGCTTGTTGCAAAGCAGACCATGCTTGCCATGTCTGCCCCACACTTTTCCAGGTCCAGATGACACCATCACCCTGGGACCTGGAGCTAAGGCCACATGGAGCAAAGCTTCAATTTGGCAAGGGAGTATCACTTGAGAGAGAAGTACAGCATCAGCATGAAAAGCCACTGAGATCTGGCAGTGGCTTGTTGCTCCCCAGAATTTAGCCTCAGCGGACTAGCAGTCTCTCTGGACGTTTCTTTCTTTGTGACCTGCCTTTTCCATGAGCCCGTGTGCTGGGGAGTGTATCAGCTCTATGGTTCTATGCAGCGCCTGGCTGGTAAAATGCTTGTCCATGTGGGAAAAGGTGACGGTGGCTGCACACCAGTTTTCTGAGGCTCTCAATGCCTAGGAATTGGCCTTTCTGTGAAAGGAAGGGCAGAGCCTCTCACACGCCACTGGGAGCAGAGATGGAAACTCACTGAGCAATTCTACCCAGTCTTTGCTCCCATTGTTACCACTTCTGTGGGAGTTGACCCCCCCAAGCTCCTCCCAAAATTGAGAGTCACACAGGAAGGAAGATTGGGCAGGTCACCCTCAACTGACATTGCTCTTGCTTAATGTTTTTCTTCCACAAATCAAGAACTAAAGTTAAAATAACAAGTTAGCATACACCTGCATTAGTTTCATCATATACGTATTTGTTGGCCATCTATTATGAGGCAGGTACTATTTTAGGCGAAGACAACCAAACAAAAATCCCTTCCTTAATAGATCTTCAACCCATGATTTAAAAAAAAAAAAAAAGCCATAAAGAAACAAGAAAAACATGGAGTCATGCATTAACAGTAAGAAGGCTAAAGCAGGGAAGGGAGTTGAGTGTCCAGAAAAGGATGAAACCATTTTCAACAGGGCAGCCAGAGAACGTCTTTGCTATGGGTGGAAGTGTGCTGGTCTCTCTGTCTCTTGCAGTTGTAACCTCCAGTATCTAGGAATATGACTCCTTTTAAATATAGTTCTTAAATAGGTAATCAAATTTAAAAGTTATCATGGTCAATCATGATCTGCTATGACAAATGACTGTTAAAAGTGAACTCTAGAGACCCACATATTCAAGGAGAAAACCACGAGAGGCCTTCTGAAGGCAAAGAATGACCCCATCACTCTGGTGGCTAACTTAAAGACCAAAGGCAGGAGTGAAGACACCCAGCAGGAAGCTATCCCAAAACTTCAAGCAAGAAGCATTGTGTAAGGGACACCTCTTTGTACAACTAAAATTAATAAATCCAAGCAAAATACAGTGGTAACTTTGGACAGGTTATGGCTCACACCTATAATCCTAGCTACTTAGGAGGCTGAGATCTGAGGATCCTGGTTTGAAGCCAGCCTGGGAAGGAAAATCTGTGAGATATTTGTCTCCAATTAACCACCAGCAAACAATATGTAGCTGTGGCTCATTGTGATAGAGTGCTAGCCTTGAATGAAAAAGCTAAGGGACAGTGCCCAAACCCTTCAAGCCCAATGACTGATTGAATAAAAAATTATAAATAAATAAATTTCATCATAAGGATGGAACTGTGACTGACAGAAATGAGAAAGATCCTGAAGGAAACAAACTAAGAGAACACCCAAAACTCAGACATGGGCATATGACACTCACTGGACATGAATTGTAACCAACAGTCTTCTCTTTACACTAAGTCTAACGTGGATGCTGGATAACAATGCGCCATCAGCCTCATGTATTTCTGGAATTTTGCTTGGGTCAGAGCTACTGTATAGTTATCCCACAGTGCTGGCTTAAGCAAAATAATGACAGTCTAAATCTAAGTCCAAGCTTCAAGCCATTTCTATGACAGCCGTGTGGAATGACCTCTTCAAGTCCTACCCAGCACCCCATGGAACCAGCAAGGTACCCAGCACAGCAGTGATGTATGGACACTTTTCCCTACCACTCTGTCACCCCGGACTTCCAGACCCTTCCATGGCTGGTTCCCACAAGAAACAGAAATGTGAATTACAACGCTGTTATCTGACACAAATCACAGTACAACCAAAGCACAAATAACTGTTGCCCCTCAAGGCAAAAGCCCCAAGGTACTCTCAGTCTTTCAAGTTCAACTCTATGCTGTACGGGCAGAGACAAAATGTTTCACTTCTATGAAAACTAACTCTTGAGGCTGTTCATTGTCTTTGTAGATTCCTCCCATCCCCCTCAGAACACTACTGTGAGAAAGAAATTGTTATCTACAAAGTGCTGTGTGCCACACACAATCCCCCTTTGTTGCTTAATAGTTGTTGACGGAAGGAGGCCTTTGCCGCTGGCCAGAAAAATGTGAGACCTTAGCGCCATCTGGTGGGTATCTGGTGATCCTGACGTTGGTGTTGAGATATGGAAATGCTTCAGTGCCTGTGTCAGCTTAAAGAGCTAGCGAGTGGTTTTACCCTTTGCTTTCCTGGGATATGGCCCAGAGAATTACTGTTCTCTGTGTTTGCAGGGTGACCTTTACATGTGACCTTTAAAAAATACAGAAGACAAAGAGATGGAAAAGGAGCTGAACTAGAGAATGCTGACACTTGACGGCATCTGGACTGGACAGTGGATCAGGTAAGGTAAGGCCTTGGTGCTCCCTGATCCCTGCCGTTGGCTTAGCAGGAACATCCGGATCTGAGCCCTGTATCCTGTTGCAGCCTCCCCTCTGGCTATTGCCAGACCCCATCCTGCCTCCCAGGAATCACAGGCAGATGTCCACACCAGTTGGCCTGCCAGGCCAGGGTCCTGTTGAATAGCTGTCCACCCATTGGGGACATTGTGGCACCAAGGACACTCTGAGCTAAAGATGGGGCTCCATCTGTGAGCTAGGCATGAGCCCAGCCTCTCCCCTGTCCCAGCTGTCAGCGCCCCTCCATACCTGCCCTGGACTCTGTCCTACACTGGACGCCCTCCACCAAGTGCTCTCCTAACAGCTGAGTGGCAGCCTCCCCGCTGGGCCTCATCCTGCTCCTTCCTTAGCTCTCAGCTCCCCCAGGGAACAGGCTGCTTATGCCATTGATTTTGTTGGTGCTCCTTGTAGATGTCCCTGTGGTTATGAGCAAAGCCATGATAACTGGATGGACACAGGTAAAGGATGTAACACCACGTTGAATGAGCAGCAGACTCAGCATTGTCATTGACGCAAGGGAAGCTCTGCTGCCAGGCTTGAGGTCCCCACAAGAGGGAAGATAAGCAATGACCTGCCCAGTTGGGGTGGGGGTAGGGCTCCATGGAGCTGGCAGGGTGCCTGGAGATCTCTTCAGATGCTTCTGGGGCTCCAGCAATTCCACCTCATTCCTGAGCATGTATTTCTGAGGGGAATGTACATGAACCTTTCCGGACCCAGGTAAGCCACACCTGACGTCCAAACCAGAGTGGCAGATTTGGGAAGCCCAGCACCACCCATTCTTAGTGCTCGGGAACAGCATCTACACTCACAGGAGCTAGGTGTGACATGGGCAAAGCCACGCTCAGAGCAGCACCATCCCTGAGCAAGGGCACTGAGAATCCTTGTCTGCTCATCTCCCCACCTCTTCACTGTCACCCCCAACAGGCCTGTGGGGGTTCATCATGTAGCTGCTCAGAACACCCCTGTGCTCACAGGGAGGACTGGGCCTTTCTGCTTCCTCAGCCACTGCTGAGCATTTGGAACGTGCCTGGCCTTGGTGGGCCGGATGCAGCTTCCGCTGGAGCATGGGTGGGAAGGACCAAGGGCACCAGGCAGAGACTTTGTTCCCTCCACCTGCTCCCTTCGCCTTGAGTCTTTGTGGCAGATCTGGAAGGACAGGAGAAGAAACTACTAACTTCTCCTTCAGGCTGCCATATTGGCTCCAACACTTGTCCTGGGCCCCTTTAGTTGTTCAGTGGTGTTCATGGAAGGCCGGCCAGGGTCAGCCTGGGTCCAGCCTAGGCTCCTGCAGAACCCAGAGGACAAGAGGCACCTGAAAACCAAGCATTGTCCATGTGAGTGGAGCTCAGCAGCATCTCGAGTGCCAGGCATCAGGTGTGGGGCCTTGTTCCTTCTCTGCCTGGTAGTGCCATTTTAGACACCAGATTGGTTGGGATCCAAAACCTGACTGTTGTGGGCTGTGCTGGAATGTGCGTGTGGTTGGTAGGTTGGCAGAAAACAAGACAAATTTCCAGGTAAGGAAGGTGACGACCCTTGCGTCTCCTGCCCCCTTACCAAGCTCTCCCAAGAGGATGTGTGCTCCTGTCAGTACAGTCATTTTCCTTTTCAGAAAGTATTGGCCTGTGGCTCATGCCCAGAATCCTCACTACTTAGGAGGCTGAGATATGAGGGTTCAAGATTTGAAGCCAACCCAGACTGACAAATCTGAGAGACTCTTATTTCCAATTAACCAGCAAAATGGTGTTAGTGGTGGTATGGCTCAAACAGTGGAGTGACAATCTTGAATGGGAAAAGCTCAGGGACAGCACCCAGGCCCAAAGTTCATACCTCACACACACACACATGTGTGCGTGCACACACACACAATGAAAAGCAAGTCTTCCATGTTAGGGATTTAGAAACAGTATAAGTCCTGACACTTTGGAGCTGTTTAGTGTCTTCAGTGAGATGCTGAAGTTGGCCCATCTTTTCTGCAGTACAGCTGTATTATAAGAGGCAACTTAAAAGATGGGTTTGCTAGACCTGTAAATGACCTGAAAGCTGCATGCCCAGCCAGCATCGTGTGCATCGTGTTCACCACTCTATGCCACCAAGGCAGCCCAGCCCATCTTCAAAACCCTTCCTCTGTCCTGGGTTTTGTTCAGTGTCCATCAGACAGATCCCTGAAGGAAACTGGGAGCTGGTCCCTGATCTACCATCTGCCTTGCTTGATGGTGTGCTCTTGGGAAACTCATTTCTCTTTTCTGGACTCACTTTTCTAATGTTCTATGATTATATGGTACCACGGGGCTTAGAGATGGAACAGGACTGGGTGAGTTCATTGAGTCATTACACAAGGATTAGTTAATCTTATCTGTGCCATTATTCATTTGTTTATCAGATACTTAATGCACAGCAGGAATCTTGGCAGGCACAAAGATACAGATTGAAAAGATACAGATTGAATAAGATGGTGGAAAGTACTGTAGCTAAGCTACATTACAATAATATTCTTTTTTTTTTTTTTTTTGTCGGCCGTGGGGCTTGAACTCTGGGCCTGGGCGCTGTCCCTCAGCTCTTCAGCTCAAGGCGAGCGCTCTACCACTTGAGCTACAGCGCCACTTCCGGTTTTCTGGTGGTTTATTGGAGATAGGAGTCTCACGGTCTCTCCTGCCCAGGCTGGCTTTGAACCGCGATCCTCAGATCTCAGCCTCCTGAGTAGCTAGGATTACAGGCGTGAGCCACCAGCGCCCGGCTTTACAATAATATTCTTTATGTTAGTGTTTCCACAAAGTGGTGCTTTATGATACTACATTTCTATGCCTGTGGCATCACTAGACCATAAGAATTGCTCAACTCCATTATAATACATCATTATTCAGAACTGTGGTCATACAAACGGTGCTGTTGACCAAAACACTATACAACACATCTCTATCATCTCTCTAGATACATATTTCTATCTATGTGAAAGTGTATTTTATGGCTGTATTGGCATAAGAATAAATATGATCCAGGGATATTTTACTTATTTATTTTTTTATTTTCAGAAGAATTCAAAACCCTTCTGAGGCTCCCTTAAAGGATTCTACCTGCATTGGCTTCTAGGATCCTGGGACAGGTTTGATATGTGCATTGAGCACCATCTAGTGGCCTCAGTGTGCAACAGACGCAAAGCGCTTCTCTTCGGGGCTTTGTAGGGAGTTTATTAAGCTTCACGTAAAACCTTAAACCTACCAGGTTTTATTAATCTTCACTCAGGGATCTCAGCCAGATCCAATCCATCATGATGACTGCCTGCCTTAGATTAAAACTACCTCCACTGGGCTTGGAGGCTGTTGGATCTTCCAACAGCTTAAAATGGTATTTCAAGAGCACAGTAACTGCCAGTCATGACCACAGATCAGCTTAGGAAAACCAAGCATTGTTTTCTCATTACCAGTTGTCCACTGTGGGACTTTTCCACAGTTTTTGTGCTTGAGGAAGCACACAGAAGGGAGTATAACATGAAGACAGCCTTAGGAAAGCAAGTTTTGAATAATAAGAAAAAAAAAACCACCCATTTTCAGTATTCACCCAGACCTTGCTTCTGTCTCAGTTGTACTGAATTCAAGATCTGTGAGGCCTGATTGCCAAACTCTTGTTAAGTGTCCTTTCTTCGTTGCTAACTTGGGGCGATCTTCTACTGGTCATACTTTGTCATCTCAGCTCTGTGTTGCCCTTGTCGTGCGTGGGGCTCTCTCTGCAAGGCCGGAACAGCTCAGGGAAACCCAAGGCTCCCCTGTGTGTCTGCAGTGTATGATAGCCAGCAACTCAGGAGGGAATACACCAGCTTCCCAAAGCAGGATCCGGGAGCTTTTCTTTTTCAACAGCATGTATTTATAACATGGGTTTAATACTAGTTGCTGCCACACTTATAAAGTATGATGGATTTTGCACCCCAGATTCATATAGTGAAGTCCCAACTACCAGTACCATAGGATGTGACTTTACTTGAAAACAGGGTGGCCACAGATATAATGAGTTAATGAGTAGGGGTGGGGCCCTAGCCCCCATTACTGGTGTGCTTGTGTATGCATTACAGAAATGCACGCAGAGAGGGCAGGTGGTAGGATACTCAGGGGGAAGGTCTGCAGGAGACGTCCACATGGCCCTCAAAGGAGCAACACTCTGGCACCCTGGACTTGGGCAGTCAGTTAGAACGATGAGATGCTTCCGTTGCTGCAGCCACTCCATCTTTAGCAGGTCTTCACGTCAGCCCTCGCACACCCACAGAATTGGGGTGACTCGCTGGCCATCTTTGGTGTTCCTCAGCTGACAGAAGCATCAGCTGATCTCTGTCTCCTCCCCAAGATTGAGAAAAGTGCAAATGCTACAGTAGAATTTTCTGTGAGAGCCAAGAAAATCCACCATGAGGACAAGGAGAGCAAGAGAAGAAAACAGCAGGTGTATCAGGGCAATAAGGAACAAGCTGGCGGCTCTCTTCTCAGCCCCAGTGGGAGGTGAAAGGTGTCCTTACAAGCTCTGTTTACAGACAACACTTGGTCTGAAAGGTCAACAAAGCAATGAAGAAAGTGGTTACTGTATACTCAGTTATTTAAGGGGGGGAAAGCACAGGTGGATTTTTACTGTTACAGAGAGAGGGGGAGAGGAAAGGGGGGCACAGTTTGAGTACTGTGATTGTCCAAACACAGTGACCTTAGGAGCACATAGATGGCAGCCAGCAAAGGGATTGAACAATGAGGGCTGCGGCATGCCTCATGTGGTACAATAGCAAGTGTGAAGCCCTGAGTTCAAGTCCCAGTAGTGCAAAAAAAAAAAGAAAGAAAAAGGAGGGGCAATGAAATGAAATCAAGAATAGTGAAGGGCAGCAGATCACAGTAACTGCTGGATTTAAGCAGGTTTTTAAACCCAGATCCCCTCACCTGAAGAGGAGCCCAAGCCCCAGGAAGAACCCGCAACAGCAAGCACAGGTAACCACGATTCAGCAGGCTTTCCTGCAAGATCTCAGGCCTCTTGGGTAGCCATAGCTGAGGACAGGGGAATATCAGAGACTCTTAGATACAGGGTCCACACATCAGCATGAGACAACGGGTTGCAGTCGGTGGATAGAAGAAGCAGGCAGCCCTTAGAGTCATGGCCCAGCTGTTTTTCATGGTCCATCCACTAGACCTACTGCATCTACCAGGTAATCATTTTCTTAGTCTCCAAATATATGATTGGAAGAGTCGTACCTGGTAATGAGCACAATGCCACAGCAGTTCTTTGGCTGTGGTAATAAAGTGATTGTACTAGGGAAATTCTCCAGAAACCTTTGAAACTATACTCTGCCCTGGTCAGGATTGCGAATCAAAAACATACATAACTAGATATGGTGACCTAAGACCTAATCCTAGCTACTTAGAAGGTGGAGATCGGGAGGTCAGGGTTGGATCCAATGGCTGGGCATGGGAGCATCAGCGTGTTACCTTAGCTGCAGGGAAGCACCATGAGTGGACTCAGTGGGGCGTGCCTGCCATCCCCGTCTACAGGGTGAAGCACTAGTTGGCAGGGCCTGGGAACCAAGGGATGGAAATAGGGTCCCCTCTCTAACTGCTACCCTAGATGGAGGCTTCTCATCTCCACGGCTCTGGGCTCTGAGATTTCAAAGACCAATGTGCTGACTCTCTCTTACCTCCATTTATGAAACCAGTGTTGTTGTTGTTGTCTTTTTTGGTGCTGGGGATCAAATCCAGGACATTGCACTTGCTAGGAAAGCGCTTTGCCACTCAGCTACGTCCCAGTCCAAACAGATAGTCCTCAGGTGGCCAAGTGTAGCCAGGGCCGCCATGCCCCACATCGCCCACTGAGGAAGACCACGCCCTCTTACCCCTCCCCCAAGCCTGCACTCTCACACAGCCCCTCCTCTCCCGTGCCCTGTCTTCTCCTCTTCAGTTCAATGTAAGGGTTCCTACAGTCCCACCATGCTGTCCAGTCACATGGTGAGTCAACCCTCTTCGTTCCTACTATAAATTATAACATAATAACAATGACAAACAGCTGATGATTCGGTGAGTAGCCGACAGGTTTCCACCTGCTGTGCTCAGCCTCACCAACTCATCCCAGATGCAGAGGTGTCAGTGAGAATTCATCCCACAAGGTCTCCTTCCCATGGGGCTCTGGCGGAGCAGCCAGCCAGCCCCCAGCACCCCCCCAGGCTGGCTCCTAACTGTCAAGTCATGTTCATTAGGGAGCGTAGCTTTGACTCCAACAATTCCATCTTGTTTGTTTTTAGAACATCACTGTCTTTTCAGTCTCACTTTTGTTGGGGCAGGGAAAGGATCCATGATCTGGGCCTGTGTTCTGCCCTAGTAGGTAAAGAGATGGTGACAGTCAAGAGGCTTCTGAGACCACCTTCTGTTCCAATGTCAGGGGCCATATGGACATTTATAACATTCATAAAAACGATCATTGCATCAGTGGATGGGCTGCAGGAAGCCAGTGAGAAGCATAGAAGTCTGTGCTGCATGTACTGAATGATTTCACTGGCCTTATACAACTGGTGAGCTGGAGGTTCCCCAGCCCTGGTGCCAGGAACTCACAGAACTCAGAAAAGTTGGTTACTTGTGGCTACAATTTTGGTGGAAGCATGCTAATTGAAAAATAAAGAGCCAGGATTATACCTGTCATCCTAGCTATTCAGGAGACTGAGATCTGAGGATCATGGTTCAAAGCCAGCCTAGGCAGGAAAGTTCGTGAGACTCTTATCTCCAATTAACCACCAAAACCCTAGAAGTAGAGCTGTCAAGTGGTAGAGTGCTAGCCTTCAGTGAAAAAACTAAGACACAGCACTTAGGCTTTGAATTCAAGGCTGAATCCTAGCACTAAACAAAAATTAAATTAAAAAAAAAGTAAAGGGAAGAGAGAAAAGGGACAACATAGGGCATTTCAGAATCTTCCATAGAGGGCTGGGAAGGTGGCTTAGTGGTAGAGCGCTTGCCTAGCATGTATGAAGCCCTGAGTTTGATTCCTCAGCACCATATAAACAGAAAAAGCTGGAAGTGGCGCTATGGCTCAAGTGATAGAGTGCTAGCCTTGAACAAAAGAAGCTCAGGGACAGTGTCTAGACCCTGAGTTCAAGCCCCAGGACTGGCAAAGAAGAAGAATCTTCTATGGACTTCCACTTCTTCTCCCGCAATGGAGTCACAAGACTGCATGTATTTGTTCCAGTAAGAGAATGTGGTAGCATGCTAACCAGGGACCTCACCTGAGTCTTTGTGGCCAGTGATCTTGTTAAAGGTGAATCCTGTAGTTGTAGCTGAGGAGGACTTTAGTCTCCCATGGAGGACTTCAGTCTCCAGCCCAGAGAAGTCACAAAGCTACAATGAGGCCCAGTGCAGCCATCATCAACATACTGTTAACACAGATGATCTGATGTGGCCCAAGGCCAAAGAATAAACAGAGATGGTCTTATTGGGCAGGATATTCCAGGGGCTCAGAGTTTCCTCCCAGGAACTAAGCGAGGGCCACCCTTTCCCTGGGCAAGGTTATCCTTGTGTGTACATGTGACTCCCAGGAGCTACAGTTGCTCACCCTTGCTGGTCTGACTCACAGTGCAGGTGACTCTGTAGAACTCTGATAACTTCTCTGGACCTGGAGAATTTGAGGACTTTGTTTTCTACAATAATACCATGGACCCATTGCTATTCCAGCATGCCTTTGCAGCCTCTGGCTTCCAGAAAGGATCACAGCCAGTATTTCATGCCATTCTGTTACTATGGCAACACACATAATTTAACCCTGAATTCAAGACATTCTTGTTTTGCTGGAAATAAAAATTCCCTTGGCCATTTGCTTCCACTGTCCACTCTGTTCCTCCATGGTCTCCACTTTGGCAACAAAATCACAATCTCCCCATTTTCTACCTCTCTGCCCCCACCAAAGTTCAGTTCCAGACCCAACTCTGAATACCATATCCATTTAGGAACTTGGTGGAAGAACAGATACTCTCCTTTCTCCAGAATCCTCCCTCCTCGAATGCACTTGTGATTGTGCATTTCAGTGTATTTTCCCATTCCAGTTACACACATCGGTAGTCATCAACCATTGGTGCGTCCCCTTCTCAACTGCACCCTCTGCTATTCACAAGGCGCCGCCCCATCCCAGTCCTCCACAGATGGGAATGCTCAGCTGGACCAAGGCATGGCTGGTGTGCTCACCAGCACGAGTGTGTGAAGGGTGAGACAGTGACTCCTCTTTGCAAAGCCGTTGTGCTGCCACTGTTTAATTTTGCACGTTATGGAATACTTTGGCTTCTTTGCAATGATTTTCTCCCACCTGGGTCATTCTGTTGACTTGCTTTTGTAGCGGACACTCTGTGTCCTACACAGTGTCCTCTCATCCACAGCCGAGTGTGCGTGGAAGGGACTCAGTAGATAGAGCTCAACTTGATGTGCAGAGAATTCTTTCCTTTCCAGTCCCGAGTTCCTGAGTCGGAGCTGAAGCAAATACAGCGCAGCTGTGAGCAGCCATGAGTCGCACACGCTGACAAGATGTCAGCCTGCATGCGTGCACTGCATGGCCGTGCAGCCGGCGCCAACCCACGGAGCCCTGGGCATAGAGTGGCACTTGAAGTGGAACGTTTTGTGCTTTCCCTGTTGAAACTATTTTACTATTATTATTTATTTATTATTATTATTTACTATTACAGAGGGGCTACAGTTACATGAGTCAAGCAAAGAATACATTTCCGTTTGGAGAATGTCACCCTTCCCTCAGTCTCTCCCAGTTCCCCCACCTCCATTCTTAATAGTAGCTTTCAATGTGTTTTGTAAATGATGGACAATGGGACAATGGAACGTGTGCTGAGTGTTTGAAATCTCACCACGTGTGAATCCCTGGGGGAGGGGCTTTTAGCCCCCATTCCCTGGTACCCCAGACTCCACATGGCCTCTTCCTCCTTAGCTCTCCCCCTATGCAGTGATGCCGCTGCCCTTCTTACCCAGCAGGTGCCTGGATCTGGACTGGAAAGCTGGCCATACCAGCAGGCCCCCTTCTACAGTGCTGTTCAAGATCCAGTCTCCTTACTTTAGGCTCCACCTCTTAAAGGTTCCTTCACCTTCTGGCATTACTACACCAAGGGGCTTGCTTCTGACACATGAACCCTTAGTGCAGATACACTATATCTAAACTACAGTGTACTTGTTCTTCTGTATATACAGTATGTTCCTTCTGATTTCTTTCAAGAGATTCACTTTGTCTTCGATTTCATGTACTTTACATAGAATATGGCTGGGGTAAGGAATTTTTTTTGGCATATAGTGGTGTTCTTTACCTGGATGTATAGTTTGTTTCTATCAGTTTGATGGAACGCTCAGGCATTATTGCTTCAACTATTTTTTCTCCCTTTCTTTTCTGCTATTTTCACCATGTGTGTGTTGCACCTTTATATTTGCCCCACAGTTCTTAGATATTCTCTTTTGTTCCATTCTCCTTTCAAATCTTCATTTCCATTTCAGTGTTAGATTTTTGTTCTTACTTTTTGTGCCAGTACTGGGGCTTGAACTCAGGGCCTGGGCTCTGTCCCTTACTCAAGACTGATGTTCTACCACTTCTGGCTGTTCGGTGGCTAATTAAACAGAAGATTGTCACAGACTTTCCTGCCCTGGCTTCAAATCTTAGCCTCCTGAGTTGCTAGGATTACAGGGCTAGGCCACCAGTGCCGTTTCTCTATGTTCTACCTATCAATTTGTTTTTTGCACATTGTTGACATTGTTGTTTTAAATTTTCAGTCTAACATCCCAGTACCTCCGTTGTATCTATGTCTGGATCTGAGCCTCTTCAATTGGCTTTTCTGTCTTGAAATATATCAGAATGTTTTCTTGTTGCAAACTAGACACGATGCATCAGGTGAAAGGAAGTGGGAACACTGTGGTTAGGGTGAGGTGTTTGTTATCTGGCTAGGAGTTCATTCAGAGTTCATTCGGCTGTGTGTATTCTTCACTGTAGTTGTTGGCCATATAAGTTAACTTATCTGGTTGGCTTGGTTGCACCTGCTCTGTTGCCTTTGGGCTTCCCTGCAGATGACTTAATCATTGCCAGACATGCAGCTGTTTTCTCTTTTCCTTCACACTACTTTAGAGGAACCCCAACTGATATGATAAGGGGGATGGGAAAGCACTCTGGGGTCTTGTGATTAGGGCTCAGTCTTCTACTGAATCTGTGGCCTGGGCTGTGCCCTTCACAAGTGCGTCCCCACAGAAAAACAAGATAGCATGGCTGGAGAGTTCCGGGGCTGGGTATATATAACTCCATCCAGGTGGTTAGGCTCTGGTAAACAGAGTCTCCTGAGGGCCCTCATGAGGGACAGCATGCTCTGAGTGTTTTTGTTTTCCCTGCTGGAGTTGGAGAGATTTTATTTTCCTTTGGTCCCCATGGACCTGGATAGCGGTCTCCTCCCCCAAAGCTGTGGCTTGTGGAGTTTTAAGTCCAACCTGGGCCACCCCCGCGATTACCACTAGATTTCAGCTTCTCCAGGCCTGCTCTGGCTTCCAAGATGCCTCTCCGTGGGGGAATTCGCCTCCTGTAAGTCTTACTCTCCTTAAGTGCCTGTCCCTCCAGTGATGGAAGCTGTTGCTTGTTCTGTGACCTCCTCCATGTTCTGGTGATTCTAAGAGATGTTTATTTTCACCTTGTGGAGCTTATTGACTTATTTATTGTTGCACTGTGTGAACAAGAGAGGCATTCAAGGCTTTGTGTGCCAAACTGAGAGTTATAGGGCCTTAAATTATTTTCCTACGTTTAAAATTTAGTGAGAGACAGTGCGGTTGTGTGTAAGAGCATAGACTTTGTTAAAATATCTCCCAAAGGCTCTGGAAAGCCCGGCCGTGTTGCTCTCCACAGTGCCCTAGCTGGTTAGAAAGGCCTGGTCTCAGCACCTCCTGCTGAATGGGAGCCCGGAGCACACATTCCAGGTGCTCTCCTGTGCTGCCTAATGAGACTTGAAAAGCTTCGACCTGGATTTCCAATCTTGGAGTGTGTTGTTTGTTCCCAAGCTGTGCTCTGAGGCCGGGGTGGGGTGGGGGCACTCGGGGGTATTTTAAAGTTTCAAGGAAAATAGAATGACACTACGTGGACTGCTCGAGATAGGGAGGATTTCAATGCTCAATTGCTGCCTGCCCCTTGATGTCATGTGGATGAGAAGCTCGGATTCCAGCCGTGGTCCAGGATCAGTACTGTGTGAAAATCTAGGTGAAACAGGCAGCAAGGTGATCATGCCTTGTCTGATTCCCAAATCTGAGAATCTCCCAGGGCCTGGTGCATGCTGGGTCTGGCTGTCGGTGAAGTCATGTGACACACTAAGAAAAGCCCACAACTGAGAACGTTTAAGAATGTCTGGTCTGGCATTTGGTTAATTCTTTCTGATTTGATTTTTGAGTAGATTCAATAAGGTGAGTGGGAGTTCTTCTGATTTTTTGGCTTTATTCAACCCGTTTACTTTCACTGTTGCCTACTATCATGCATTCATTTATTAAAACCATCGGGCCAAGATCACTGGTCCCTGCTCCGTCCCAGGAGGGGACATGCTCTGAACACCACAGTCCATTTCCCTGCCTCGCGGTGTGTATGCCTGCATCACACTCTGCAGTTCACAAACCCTATTAGCATGGTTAGGAATGTTCACAACCTCAAAAGGAAAGCAGAGAAAGACATGATCAAATCCAGTTCTCTGAAATGAAGGAACAGCTGAATAGGCCACTATGTGGAGTCCTCTGCTGCTGTAAATCTAGAGCCCCTAACTTTGCTTATTAAATAATATTTCATGAGAGGCTGTGAATTTGGACCCAGTGCCTAACTGAGCCAAACAGACCAAACCAATAGAGTAATTGCAGTCCCTGAGGACACAGAGACTAGGCTGTGAAGAGTAAACTGGTTAAGTGGTAATCAGTGGACTGATTGATTGGCTATGTTGGTCAATTAAATTTCTCACCACCTGGTTTCTGTTCAGTTCTCTTACACTGGCTGTCTGATCATGTGTTGGGTGAAGTGTTCAGAACCTGCTCTGGCTGGAGGAGTTTCCAGGATCATTTCTGTGCTTTTGCTCAGATAAATGTCCATTTAAATGTTAGGGTGAATTTAAATTAGTTTAGGTTGTGTGTGTGTGTGTGTGTGCGCGTGCATGTGTGTGTGTGTTATTAGAGATCAAATCCAGGGCCTGGCTCATACCATATTGTGTTCTGCCACTGAGCCCTGGGCTGCCTGCCCCGCTTCCCACCCCCTCACTTCCCCACCCCTCGACTTTTGTTTTTTTAGCATCCTAAAAAAAAATGTCTAGGGACATTGGAGAACGGGGACTGGGAAGGGAGTTTTATATGCACTGCAGCTGGCAGGAGTGGCAGCACCTGTCTGCAGGAGCAAAGTCCTCATCACATTGCATGCTGGAGGGGAGCTAACAGCTGGCCCAAGAACCATACTGCAAAGCCATGGAATGTGGCTCATACACAGCTTAACTATTCAAAAAGTTGAGATCTGAGGATAGCCGTTCATAGCCGGCCCACGCAGAGAAAGTCCATGAGACTCTCATTTCCAGTTAATCAGAAAAAAAAAAAACACCTGAAGTAGAGATGTGGCTCAAGGTGGTAGAATGCTAGCCTTGAGGGAAAAAGCTCAGGGACAGTGCTGAGGCCTTGAGTTCAAGCCCCAAGTAGAAGGTACACAGGGTGGGCGGGCGAGAGCCTCTGTGGTTGTGTCCTCAGCGCTGGGCTGATGTTGTGGGAAGCTGAGGCCTCTACTAGGTAGCACTCTCCAGAGAAGCATCAGGACATCCAGGACTTCGCTGTCTCTGCAGAAGTCACTTGTCCACCATTGGGTTCCTCTTCCAAGGTGGCTATCAGTTAACGAGGCTGTGAGGGTGAAAAAACAGAAACTTGCTATTCAGCTCCATTGATTTCCATTTAGGCTGATGTAATGACCCTTACATACACACAGGTAATTTTGGAGGTACAGTTGGTCCGGGCAGGTAATGGACAAAGACACTGGATGGAAAGGGGCTGGGACAATTCATGGAAGGCAATTGAGTCCCCCACAGAGAGCTTTAGCTGAGCAGAGCTACATTAGAGCTGAACACACCATTGCTTCCGGATCCCTCATTTGGTTCTTGTCCAGATCAGAGGTGACCGGGAATGATGACCATCTGTCCACTGTTGCTCGGGCTCCAGCTGGGCCAGGCAGGCCTGGCATGTGGACCCCCACTGCCTACACTGTCACAGTCTGCTGGGCAAAGTGTCTTGCTAGAGTCCTTTTCCTGCTTCTCGGGTTCTATCCCTGCTGTGTTCAGGATCACTTTACTAAAAACAAAATCTAACATTCCTTGAGGAATCTCAGTAGCAAATACTGTGCTCTTAGATATTTGATAGTGGGTATCATGGCTAATGGCCCTAGTCACTTTGGAGACCCCAGTTAAGGAAAAGGTGAGTTATAGGTGCAAGGTGCATTTGCTCTGTGTGTGTGTGTGTGTGTGTGTGCGTGCGTGTGTGTGTGTGTGTGTGTGGTGTCGTTCTTGAGACTTGAACTCAGGTCCTGAGTGTGGTCCCTAAGTTTCTCTTACTCAAGGCAAGCACTCTACCACTTGGGCCACGGCGCCACTTCTGGCTTTTTTTTTTGGTAGTTTACTGGTAATAAGAGTCTCCCAGACTCGTTTCAAACCACAGTCATTAGACACTCAGCCTCCCAAGTAGCGAGGATTGCAGGCATGCGCCCCTGGCACCACGCTTTTCCTTTGGTTTTTGTGGGGATTATTTATTTGGTTCCGAGTTGCTTCCTTTAGGAAAAACATATGCTAACTGCGTTGGTTGCTGCAGTGTGGGGAGGGGCTTTGCGAGCACACTTGGCGGTCCCCCGGGCTTCCTCACTTCAAACTGCCACCAAAGTCAAAATGTGAGTGGAATGAAGGGGAATGAAGGCTTGAAAAGCAAAAGAGCAGATGTTATGGTGTATAAAGTGCACAATCATCAGAAAAGTGATATTTAAGTGGAGGATTTAGTTCTCACTAATGCAATGTCATCTGACATATGTCTAAAAACTAGAAAAATAATTTATAAAAATTCATCGTGGGTACAGTGGCTCATGTCTGTTATTACAGGAGGGAGAAATTAGGACATTGGCAGTCTGAAGCCAGCCTGGGAAAAAGTTAGTGAGACTTCATCTCAACAAATAAGCAAGTATAGTGGTATATGTCTGTAATCTCAGCTGTGTAGGAGGTATAGGTATGAGGATCATGAGCAAAAAAGTGAGCTCAGGACAAAAGTACAAGGCCTAAATATAATAAATAACCTAAAGCAAAAAGGGATGATTCAAGTATGTTTCAAGTAGTAGAATAGCAGATACAAAGCCCTGTACCATCACCACCGAGAGAGAGAGAGAGACAGACAGACACAGACACAGAGAAGACTCATTATAAGCAACTATAATGACAAACTGATTCTGAAAATCAGTACTTAAAATTGAGACTCCATCTCAACTAATGGTTTGACACAGTGGCTCATATCTGTTACCCAGTCAGCAAAGGGAAGCCCAAATAGGAGGATCATAGTCCAAGACCCTGAATCAAAAGTAAAGAGTAGGGGAAATAGAACAGGCCAGAGGTGTTGCTCAAGTGATAGAGTATCTGTCTAACAACTGTGAGGCCTTGAGTTTGATCCCTAGTAAAACCCAAACAAAAATGGATTGTTTTTATTTGTTATTGCAAACATCATTATCATCTAAAAAATGTACAGCTAAAATGTAGGAAACATACAGTGGGGGGGCTGTCCAGGCACTTCCTCTCTATCTTAAGTAAAATATCTAAGAATATTTGTTTGT
>NW_012267288.1:647936-727852 GCF_000151885.1 Dipodomys ordii
AAAAAAAAAAAAGTCACATCTGGATCTTACTATGTATGTGACATTTGTCAGAAACCATGGAGATGTGTTGGTAAGGCATACTGCCAGCAACCAGGGAAACCCATGGATAGAGGGAAGGGAGGGAGAAAGGAAGGAAGAGGAGGAGAGAGGGAAAAGTACAGAAATGAAGGTGGGCAGGAGAAAGATGGAGGAAGGCTTGGTAATTGCTGCCAAGCAGAAAAAGACAGAAAGCAAAATATTAGGAACTGCAGAAAAAAACAGATGAAACATTTTAGAGGGTTTGCTAACTCCCTGCCTGTCTTCTCTTTGCTGGCAAGGGCACCATTTGCTTAAATTAAATCTTGCTTACATTAGAAGGAGCTGAGCTAATTCCCAATGTCAAGAATTCTTGGAAAGGTGCCATGTATGGTACTATCAGGAGGGAAAGGAAGAAACATTCGTCAGCTGTGGAATTCTGGGATCCTTCTGCTATTTACACATTTAAAGCAGCAATCACCCTCTGAAAGCTAGCCACTTTATCGTCATTGATGATGAGCCAGACGCAGGCCCAAAAGTATCAGCATCTTTCATGGAAGTCTCCTGTACAGAATCTCCTGAAATGAATGCAACAGAAGACAGTAATAAGATGACAGTCATGTTGGTGGCTTTCTCCCTCTCTCTTTCTTTTCTTTGTACCAGTATTGAGGCTTAAACTCAGGGCCTGGGAACTGTCCCTTAGCTTTTTCACTCAAGGCTGGCACTCTACCACTTGAGCCACACCTCTACTTCTGTGTTTTGACTGGTTAAAGATAAGAGTCTCATGAACTTTAAAGCCTGTGTTGGCTTTGAACCTCAATCCTCAGATCTCAGCCTCTTGAGTAGTTAGGATTACAGATGTGAGCCACTGGTGCCCAGTTTCTTCTCTTTTTATACTTGTTATGATTTTTGATTTTTAATAAAAACAAGCAACCTAGAAGATTAAAAAATAAAGTATGTCAAGGTGGTTCATATTTCTTTAACTTTCAATTGTCATTGAGAGGCAAATTCAGAGTTGGGAACCATCGTAACTTTACTTTCTTTTTTTTTTGCGGGGGTCCGGTCATGGGGCCTGAACTCTGGGCCTGGGCGCTGTCCCTCAGCTCTTCAGCTCAAGGCTAGCACTCTACCACTTGAGCCACAGCGCCACTTCCGGCTTTTTTCTTTTTGCTTATGTGGTGCTGAGGAATTGAACCCAGGGCCTCAGGCATGCAAGGCAAGCGCTCTACCACTGAGCCACCTTCCCAGCCCTTTACTTTCTTAATACTGCCATTGAGCGGCCACAGCTAATGGCCAGAAAGCTGACTGGAACAAACAAATACGACAGCCTGAACAGTCACCTGTATGACTCTCCCAGGGATACATTGACTTGGATCCGTGGCTGGGAGCCGTTCCAGAGACAACTTCAAGTGTCCTAGGTGTGGGTATTTTTGGCTCTTCAAATCCCTGCAGGAGTCAGGTGCCAGCAGCTCATGGCTGCAGCCCTAGCTACTCAGGAGGCTGTGATCGGATTGCAGTTCAAAGCCAGCCCGGGCAGGAAAGTCCGTGAGACTATTGTCTTCAACCAAGCACCAGAAAACTGGAAATGAGGCTGCGGCTCAAAGTGGTAGAGAAGTAGCCTTCAAAACAAAAGCTCGGGGACAGCACCGAGGCCCTGAGTTCAAGCCCTGTGACTGACAAAAAGAAATCCCTGCAGGATACATGGATGCAGCACGGTCTACGGAGGGGAAATGGATCCCTGTCTCGGGTCTGTCTCTGTTCCCTTCCTGCATACAGTATGAAGTCAGGAAATTCACGTGGTATAGGAGGAGCGATCCCATCATCCCCTGCACTGGGAAGCTCAGGAGAACGGGAGGGATTCATGTTGTAACAGGGCTTAGGCACTTTTAAAAAATGTAAACAAAGCATGTCCTCCAAATGGAAGATTCTCTACTCTTGAGCTCCCTGGGGGGCATGTCCATGGATCGGAAGCTCTGTTGTGATGTCCTTCATTTCTATGAGAGATGGAATTCTTCAGTTTAGGAAGACTCAGTAGCATTTGCAGCTCTGTTTTTAATCATTATTGTTTTTGGCTGGACGGGGAATTGTATTGAGGCTGCCATGTGTTTTCTTGGTAGGTGCCGCTCGAGCCATGCTTCCAGTCCCTTTTTGTGTTGGTTATTTTTGAGATGGTTATTTTTGACCAGCATCCTCCAAAAGCAAGGCAGTAGATTAGATTAGTAGTTACAATGCGCGCATGATGACATGAATGCAAGTAAACTAGGGCCTAGACCTTCTTCACTAGCCTGAAGAGTGTTCTCTGTGGTTTTGCTCCATATTGATGATGGAATAAATGGCAGAACACTGATAAGCCCATTTATTATCTATTAACAATATCCAAAACTACTGGGTGCTAGTGGCTCATGTCTGTCCATCTTAGCTACCCAGAAGGCTGATATTAGAAGATCAAGGTTCAAAGCCAGCCAAATCAGGAAAGTGTGAAACTCTTATCTCCAATTAATCATCAAAAGGCTGAAAATAGAGCTGTGGCTTAATTGGTAGAGCACTAGCCTTCAACAAAAAAAGCTTTTAGGACAGTGCCCAGGCTGTGAATTTAAACCTCAGGACCAGCACAAAGAAAGTGCACTGAATGCACTTCACCTACAAAACTTCACAACTCAGTAACCATACCCACAGAGCACAGGTTGAGTTCTCGGTTATCACGGGAGCAGCTTACAGAAACTACTCACCTAGTTTCCTGGGAGGAGATTATGCGGCCCATTGCAGCCATGAGAAAGATCAAAAATTCAACATACTAGCTTTATTGAGAGTGCATTGCTTTTGCTCAGTTCTAAGTCAAATCATCCCAAAGGTGGGAATCTGAGATGTCACTTCCTGGTCTCTGGGCAGATTTCTTTTACTTACTGATTTCTACAAGGATGTTAGTAAGCCAACTGTGACTGCCAAGTTCTGTCTTAACGTTAACTTTCCGAAAACAAGAGTATCTTTCCCCTGGTACAGTTGTGTCTTTCATATCCTGAGAAGATTTCCTCAAGGTGTGAAATGAGGAGATAGTTGTCAGTACCAGGCAAACAGACCTCAGAACTCTCAAGCAGAGACAATGGAATAATTAGACAGCAAGAAGTATTCATTGGTCTTTTGTATTTTGTGTGTATCGTGGTACAAGGGCTTGAACTCAGGGATTTACTCTCTTGTTTGGTTTTATTTTTTGATATGTGTATGTATGTATGTATATATGTGTGTGTATGTTGCTCAACTTGAATCACACTCTACTTCCAACTTTCTACTAGTTCGAGATTAGAGTCTCTACAATTTGTCTGCCTAGGCTAGCTTTGAACCTTGATCCTCAGATCTCAGCCTCCTGAGTAGCTTAGGTTATAATCGTGAGCCACTAGCATCTGGCATGTTTGGGTTTTTTCAAATTATAAAAGTAATTGCACTTACTGAAAAAAATCAGCCCTTAAACTACAGCAACATGAAAGAGGCAGAAAATCTCTGTTCCATGTGGGCACTTTCTTTCCAGTATTTTTCTCCAGAGTATTTCTTTGTCATAACGCCAATCACTTGTGTATTCTCTTCATGAATAACTGTGAATGGCACTTACATACAGGCCCTGGGGGAGCAGGCACTGCCCAGCCGATCGAGTAGCCTCGTCTCATCTCTTCTTTCTTCGGGGCCTCTCCCAGTGATGTGGTTTTCTCTGTCCATTTGTGAGTGACTCCTGGGCCAGATCAGCAAAATTATCTTTAGTGGTCCTCTTGGGCTGCAAAGTCTCTGCTCATTTGTTATGTGTGATAAAACTATGATGATCCTAATTTAGCCAATCAACAATGGAAAAAGAGCCACTGAGTCTGACCAATATCATCGCCACGGCCAAGCTAGTTGATCTTGTTCTGGTGGGAGCGGGGGAGGGAGGGAGGAAATAAGGGAGGATGAGACACTGTTTTCATCCTTGCTCATATAATGGGGAAGAGTTTTCTAAGCTCCAAAGCTCCTGTGCAATCTAGGTATTTTATGTGAGATATAGATGCTTCTGTTAGAGTATCTCTGTAGATGGTGAATGAGAGAGAATGAAAAGCAAGTATTTCTCTCTGAATTATTAGCATCTAAGAGTCTAGGCATAGATCATACTACAGTACCATTAAAAGCTCTCTCTCTCCAGGATGTAGCAAGCACCCCATTCCCAGGCAAAAATTACTGAGCTTCCCACTGACATAAGTGGTCTCCAGTCACAGAAAGGGACATTTCAGCCTCCCCTCCAGCCCTTAATGAGGTGGTCTAAACATTCGTACACAGTCGTGCTCTGAGTGCAGTGCTCACAGTGCAGAGGGACAAGTGGAAGAAAGGGACAAGGCTCCTGAATTCCATCTTTATGCAGGGAAATTTCTTGTATTTCCCACTTGTGTACGTGCATGTGTATGTGCACGTACACACCAGTACTAGAACTTGAACTCAAGGTCTGGGAATTGTCCCTTAGTTTTTTGTTCCAGGTTAGCACTCTGCAACTTAAACCACACCTCTACTTCTGCTTTTTAGGTGGTGGGTAACAGTTTCACTGACTTTCTTTCCTGGGTTGGCTTTGAACTGTGATCTTCAGCTCTCAGCCTCCCGAGAGCTAAGATGACAGACGTAAGCCACCAGCAACAGGTCATTATAAATTTTGTGACATTATTTTCTTTTTTGGGGGGAGGGGCTCCGGTCGTGGGGCCTGAACTCTGGGCCTGGGTTCTGTCCCTCAGCTCTTCAGCTCAAGGCTAGTGCTCTACCATTTGAGCCACAGCACCACTTCCGGCTTTTTTCTTATGTGGTGCTGAGGAATCAAACCCAGGGCCTACCCAGGAATCAAACCCAGGCTGTACCACTGAGCCACCTTCCCAGCCCGGTGACATTATTTTCTAAGTCTGATATTAAGTCTCCACTGTGTAGATGATTCCCTGTGAAATATTTTAAGCTTATTGGCTTCTGTCACTCATTTTAGCTCAGAATAAGAAGTTTAAAATTATTGTTCAACACAAAAGGCTCACTCTCTGAAAAGTTGTCATTGGAGAGAGAACCTGTGACTATATGAACACATATGTATATATGTATGGGCATGTGCATTATAGATGCACACACACATATACTCTGTATATATTAATTTACATATTTAGGATGCAATAAAATAGATTCTTGAAACATCAGGTTCTTAGTGCAAACCTCCTAAGAAAATGGTCCTGACATGCAATGGCCTGTGTACCATCCCTTTAGAACAACTTGGAACATTTGTGTGTATGTGCCAGTACTGGGGCTTGAACTTGGGGCCCTGAGAGCTGTCTCTTAGTTGTTGGGTTTTTTCCTTAAGGCTGGCACTCTAGCACTTGAGCCACACCTTCACTTCCAGGTTTTTGCTGGTTAATTGGAGGTAAGAGTCTCTCTAATTTGACTTCTGAGGCTTAAATTTGAAGTGTGTTCTTCAGATTTCAGCCTCTGAGTAACTTGGATGAGCCACCAGTACTCAGCGTGCATTTTTTAAAAAAGTTTTAAGTATGTTTAGGAATTTTATATCACCAGAGATTTAAACTCAGTCAGGGGCCTGGGAAACTATTGAAAGCACGGTCATCAGCACATTGTTATGCCCAGCTATATTTCAGAATCACTATCTAATGAAGTATATCTGCCTACACCTAAAAAAACAAGAAAAGCAAAGTTGCACATTGTGCATTCGTTTTCTAACAGAATAGTAGCCAGGCAATCGTATTTTCCAGAACTTGAGTGAGGGATTTCCTTCATAATCCCTTGACAGAAGCTCATATTTATTGATAATCTATTAGGGTCATCTTGTCCAGATTAAGAATATTTCTTGGCTGGATGCTGGTGGCTCATGCCTGTAATCCTAACAACTCAAGAGGCTGAGATCTGAGTGAGGATTGCTGTTAGAAGCCAGCCCAGGCAGGAAAGTCTGTTATCACCAATTAACCACCAAAAAGCCAGAAGTGGAGCAGTGGCTCAAGAGATAGAGTGCCAGCTCTGAGCTAAGAACTGTGCCCAGGCCTTGAGTTCAGGTTCCAGGACAAGCACAAACAAAAAAACCAATAACAAGAACGTGTTTCTTTAACTTTAGAAGAATGTTTGAAAACTAGACAATGTATGAAGTCATTGTTAAAACACTGTTTATGTCCTCTGATTTTCTTTCTTTAGGTACAATTAGAGATGTATGGATAGATGTGTAGATGTGCAAATCTGCTTTCAGTGGGGTCTGGTCCCAATAGCCTAACTGTAAGCTGACAATTTGTTATTATATATAACCCACCAACAACTCAGCCACACAGCACATGGTAGGGCGGAGGGGTGGTCTCCCTTAAAATTATTGGGGCCAGCATTGGGAGAGGGAATGTCACCACCTCATGTCACTAGTTTGTGGAAATATCAACATTCAAAATTCAAAGTAAAGCTGGGCACCTGTGGCTCATACCTGTAATCCCAGCTACTCAAGAGGCTGAGATCTGAGTATCGAGGTTCAAAGCCAGCCTGGGCAGGAAAGTCCATGAGATTCGTATCTCCAATAAATCACCAGAAAACCGGAAGTGGTGCTGTGGCTCAAGTGGTAGAGCGCTCGCCTTGAGCTGAAGAGCTGAGGGACAGCACCCAGGCCCAGAGTTCAAGCCCGGTGACTAACAAAAAAAAAAATTTCAAAGTACGGTTTCCACTTAATGCATATTAATTTTACATCATTGTAAAGTTTAAAAATGTAAGTTGAACTGTTATAAGAGGCTATATATATACAAATCAATGTCAAATGAATGTAACAAATCTCCTTTCTCTTTCACACTCTATTAGGCATATAGGGGTGAATAGCTGAACCTAACATGGGACCCCTAGACTGTGGCCCTGGTACCTAAGAATCTAGTTTCAGCTCTGTGCAGTCTGCTTTGTGCTACCCCAGCCCTTCAGCATTAGCACTGTGAGCCAACTAAGTGTGAGCACTAAGATTTCCCAATCCACCCCGATGACAGACTGCCACTTGTCAATCTGCCCCTGTGGCACCTAATTCAGCCTAATAGCTAACATCTCAGCACCCACAGGTAGATGGCGTTATAGCTCTCTAGAGAACAAGGCCCTGTAAGATCTACTGTCCTTTTTAGTCAATAAGGAAGGATGTTCATCTCTTAGTATTCACTTGATAAATACCAACTGGATATCTGACCATCGGATGTAAGAGACTTTTTTCCTATGCTACATTGGAGATAGAAAGAGGTTGGAACTCCAGAGATTATGAGACTTCTGTGTTCAAAGCAAAGGAAAAAGTTCTGCCTTAAGATGTTATTGAAAAACAAAGAAACAAAACCCTTAGAAGGAAGGATCATCTATTTCCTGGGAGCCTCTTTTTTAATACTGAGATGAACTCAGGACCTCTCACTGTTGCTTGGCCTTTTATTCCCAGCTGGTGCTCTACCACTTGAGTCAGAGCCTGGCATTTTGCTGGTTAATTGGAGATGGAGTCTCAAGGACTCTTCTGTCTGGGATGGCTTCTAGTCGTGATCCTGCTATCTCTGCTTCTGAGTAACTAGGACTGCAGGCATGGCACACTGGTTCCCATCACCTCAGGAGCTTCTTTAATCTCAAGATGAAGAAAAAGTTGGGCTTGATTCCAGCTTCCCTTCCGCGCCCCCCTCCTGCCCCACCACCCCCCAACAAGAAACTTTTAATTCTCCGAGTCTTTGAAGCCTGGAGGACAAACACTGAAATAGTACTTCAGGAGCTTCCAGTAGGTTTGAGGACACACCAAAGTATTTCTGATCCTAAGTTTTTTTAGGCTAAGAAACTCACGTATGACACACAAGGTCCCCTATATTTATGCCTATATGTGTATCTCATCTCTATACAAATAGATGCACACAAACACCTTTTATCTGGATAAAGAAAGCACATTCTATTCATAGGAAATAGTTGGGTCAGGCGTTCTGGGCTCTTTGTTTGTGCGCCACGGGGCGCCTGATAGCTCTGCAGGGGCAGGCGCGCTGCGTCATGCCAGCCACCTACAGCACGCACGGCGCTAATTAGAGGGTGTCAGAAGACAAGGAGAGAAGGAAGGGGCAATAAAAAGAAAAGCATAAAACTTTCCATGAAGATGGAAAACAAAGGGGTGGGGGACCTCGCCTTTATTTGGGGTGGGAATTCTCTGCTTCTGGACTGCACTTACTTCAAAATAGTCCTCTTGTTCCTTGGTTACAGCAAGGAGTTAGATTCAGGGCAGTGGCTGTGTTTTATCCTTTGAACGTGGGCCACCTACTCGTAATATTCTTGTAAAATCTGTTTTATTATTATAAAGGTGATGTGCAGAGGGTTAAAGTTACATGAGTCAAAAGGAAATGGACAATGTCACCTCTTCCCTCGCTCTCCCAGTTTTTCCCCTCCTGTCCCCACCCATAAGTTGTAGAGTTCATTTTCAGCACAGTGTCTGGTGAGTGCCACTGCTGCATTTGACCCTCCATTTCTGTGATAGTTTTTTAATCTGCTTTTCTCCACAGGTATATCACAATGACACCTCTATTCTCTACCAGCCATTGTCCACTGACAGTATAAATGTCCCAGAGCCCTCATGAAAGAATTGTGACCTTTCCCAGTCCAGCATTCCATTTCCCCTCTGGGCCTTTTGTGGCTTTGCTTTTTTAGAGACATACTACCTGCTGACGGAAGGGGACCAAGCCCTCTCAGCCTAGTTGATTTTAGAGCTGCAACATCGTTGTTTTTGTTGTTGCTATTATTATTTTGAGATGTAATCTCCCTATACATTGTATTATTGCTCTCTAATGCATGAACTCAAGTGATTTCCAATCTTAGCTTTCTGAGTAGCTGGGCTTATAGGTGTGAAATACCATACCTGGCTTATATGAACATCATTAGCGTCACTAAGAAATCGTAAGTACTCAAGATTTGGAGGGTGCCAGCTATAAAGTTGTCTCTTTTTTTCTGGATCTGATTTTATTTTCCCTCTGTCTCTCCCTGCCTATAGTAAACCTTCCACAACTCTACCTAAATAATATACTCATTTGAGTAAAGATTTCTAAGAAAATCCATTGTGGAATTCCAAGGGTTTTGATATCACATATTCCAGATGGCTTCCAGAGTCTTCTAGATAGCACAGTAAATATCAGCTTGCTTGCTTCCTTCCTCCCCTTCCTCCCCTTCCTCCCCTTCTTCTCTTCCTTTTCCCCCCTCCCCCACCTCCTTTACCCCCTCCCTTCCCCCTTCCCCTTTTTACCTTCTTGCCTCCTTTCTTCCTCCCTTCCTTTTCTTTCTTCTTTCCTTCCTTTCTCTTTCTCTTCCTCTCTTTCGTCCTCCTCTTCCTCTTTCTCCTCTCATGAAGCTTCATGAACATTCTTAGCTATCATCTGAATCTGTAGATTGGTGTTATAGTAGGACCTACCTTGTGGGATTATTTTTAAGAGTAAATGAGTTGATAACACTGAGATGAATGCCCCTCCCTTACCATCCCAGCAAATACGCACGTGAATTTATCAGCTTTGATCAGCAGTGTAGTCATTGAGATCCACTGTCTCACAGGATGACTAAGAGGCTGAGTTCATCTGTATGTGTAAGGGACTTAGCACGAGTGGTACTGAAGCACAGTTACTACACACCATTAGTTACTCATTACTGACCCTCTCCTCACCAATTCCAATGTTAACCTGGTTTTTTCCAGAATGTAGAGCCCAAGAACATAATCTGTGTACCTGATTTTCATTGATAACCAACATGGAACACGTTTTATTGATTGATTGATTGATTGATTGATTGATTTTGTGTAGGTACTGGGACTTGAACTCAGGGCTTCAGTGCTGTCCCTGAGCTTTTTTGCTTAAGAATGATGTTCTACAACTGAAGCCACAGCTTCACTTCAGGCTTCTTGGTGGTTCATTGCAGAGAAGACTTTCAAGGTCTTTCCTGCCTGGGTTGGCTTTGAACCACAATCCTCAGATCTCAGCCTCTTGAGTAGCTAGGATTACACACGTGAGCCACCAGCAGCTTTTTCAAAGGGTGCTTTCTTTGATTCAGTTCTCTTGGCTGATCCCACTCTCATTCATTAGAACTTGTCATCCCTTAAAAGGCATCTGTTAACTTCTCAATACAATATTTTTCTCGATTTTCTAACTCCATGTAAATTTCCTCATTCTACTACTTTATAAATTCCTTCCTTTTTCCTTCTCTCCCTTTCTCCCTTTTCTTTCTTCCCTCTTTCTCTCCCTCTTTTTCCTTTCATCCCTATTCCTTCCTTCCTTTTCTGTTCCTCTTCTTCCTTCTTAACATTCATTATGCACAGTGTTAGGACTATGATAAACACAAAATGCATATATATATGTGTGTATATATATATATCTTTTAGCTAAAGAAAGCAGGAGGTTGCAGTGAGGAGGGATTCTGAGAGGAGAAGAACATAGTGTGGCTTCCATACTTATAGAAATCAGCTGGGATATCCTTATGTATTAGCAGAACAAGACCACTTGTTTTTGTTTTGGAGGGTAGGTGTACTTTCCTCCTCTTAATAACACCTCTAATATATAAATAATAGTGCTTATTTTTAATAATAGATCCTAGTTAAGAAATATAAATGTCAACTCATGTTAACAGTAGAGCAAACATAGTATAATTTGCCTTTCATGATCCAGATGTCTCAAGAATGATCTAGTCATTCTGCAAAACCCTAAAATGCAAGAAAAATCAGCGTTAACCCAGAAGTGCAAGAACAATCAGTATTACAACATCAGTCTGCACTTGTTCTTATTTTAATAGAATTCCCAACCTCGAAAAAAATCTCTGCCTTTTCCTCCACTGAGTCATCTGTATTTACTCAAAGCACAATGTTGAGCCACTGATGGTTAAGCCCCATTAATAGACTGGTTTGGGAATTAGAGTCTCCAACTGATATGTAAATTGCCTGAGGAATTTGACTCTTCCTGCCTGCCAGAGAGGAGCCTATGAATAATATAAAGCTATTATGAATAATTTTTAGTGTACATTAGCCCATAGACTGTAAAGTACATGGACACTGATTGGATTATGAGCAGGGTTTTTTTGTTCGTTTGTTTTTGTTGTTTTATAAGCTGCCATGCTGATATCTCTTCTTCTTGGTCAGTTCTGTGTTGTGGGAAACTGACTTGACATATATAGGCTTCCTTATTCTCAGAGGTCCAGTTGGGTTTGGTGGACTGGAGCGCTGAGATTTAGGGTGAATATTTCTCAGCCTCCTCACTACCACGGAACGGTTGTCATGGCTCTCTCAGGCTTGGGGTTTTTGTTTTGTTTTGGGGGCTTTTGAGATTTTTTTTCTTTATTGAGATTAAGTGATTACATAAATTTCACACTATTGTGGGATAGTGATACTTAGTTAAAGTCACAAACACATTTTAACCTTCATGAGGCACATTGTCTTTATCATAGTCTATAAAGCTTATGGACTCTACAAACTTTGATACTACAGCTATTTTTTTCCACATTGGGTGATGGGTACATTTTTTTCCTTTTGCTTAATGTAAGCTGTTCCGTCTATCACTCTCATTCCCTCCCTCCCATCGCTGCCCTTGAGTTGCTTAATTCGTTTTCATCAATGTCCAGTGCAGCTGATGGGCCCCTCTGTTGTATTTTCCCCCATTTCCCCCTGATTCTGTGCCCTCCTCCTAGCTTCCCTCAGATGTGCACATGCATATACTATATGTGAGGGGAAGGTTCTGTTGGGCTTTTGACATCGTTTCTTCTGGCTGTGTAGAACCTGTCCCTCCCTTGCCTGTTGACGCTTGGGGACAGTCAAGGTTACTTGTCTGTGGTCTCCTTTGTCTCAATAACATCTTTGTAGTTTCTGCATCAAGCTTCCCTCAAATTCTCAAACTGTCATCTGTTTCCTGGATACTGATGTATCCACCATTGTTATATCTGCTTCCAACATCTGAGAGTTGACTCTAAACTGGAGTCTTGCAATCCTGTCAAGGAAAGACCTTGAAGGTGAAAGGAAATTCTCTCACTCCTGTGACTCCTATGGTGACCACTGTTTCTTCTTAGAACTGAACCAGAGAAAAACATTAGCAAATTCCCACACCCATGCTGAGAGGTTGAAAAGTCAATGCCATATGTTTCAGGTGGACAATATTCTTCTAATGTGAAAATCAGGAAGCTAGTAGTATATGATTCAGAGATGGAAAATGTCATATTTTTTAAGTTGGAGGAGATAACTACAAATGGAAGACTCTCTTCTGGCCTTAATTATGTGGCTGGCTCTTCAGGGCTCTCAGTCTAATCTGCATAGATGCAAAAATTACACAGCAATCTGTATAAAAAGAGAGAGAGAAAGAATTAAAGGAAAGAAAAATGGCAGTAATTAAATGACAAAAATATATTCAAATAAAATTAAGGGTTTGACTTAAAGCCATGGGGGGCACCTCCTTTTGTTTCTTTCCCTGGAGCATTTAAAGGAGAATGAAACAAAGAGAGCATTCTGGAAGAGTCTGAGCAGTGATAGTGGCCCCATCACCAGGAGAAGCTTGTTGGCCCAGAGTCCCATGTGTCCAGCATTTCTGCTTTGGCTCTGCTGTTGTGCTTTCAGGTAAAAGACCAAGGACAGAAGACCCAAGATTCACAAAGAAGGAAGCAAGCCAAGGTTTAGTTGATAGGTTTGATCATCATAACAAGTGTTTCAAAGGTTCATTCTTGATCCAGACGGAAGTTAGTATGATAATAATGAAAAGAAGGGGGTGGGGAGCATTTTAGATAGGGTGAAAAACATCTATGTGCCCAGCCACATTTATATACAGAAACTTTCTGCCATCCTTGCCTCATTTGTTAGGATATTAAAATGTGCAGGGCATCAGCGGCTCATACCTGTAATCCTAGCTATTCAGTAGGCTGAGATCTGAGAATCACAGTTCAAAACCAGCTTGGGCAGGAAAGTCCATGGGATCTTATCTCCAGTTAATCACTGGAAAACCAGAAGTGGTGCTGTGGCTCAAAGTGGTAGAGCACTAGCCTTGAACAAAAAAGCTCCAGGGGCTGGGAAGGTGTCTCAGTGGTAGAGCGCTTGCCTTGCATGCATGAGGCCCTGGGTTCGATTCCTCAGCACCACATAAGCAAAAAGAAAAAAAGCCAGAAGTGGCGCTGTGGCTCAAGTGGTAGAGTGCTAGCCTTGAGCTGAAGAGCTGAGGGCCAGCACCCAGGCCCAGAGTTCAGGCCCTGTGACCAGACCCTCCCCTCCCCCCCCCAAAAAAAGCTCTGGGACAGTGTCCAGGACCTTAGTTCAAGCCCTACAACCAACAAAATAGAATAAAATGAAAATGTATTAAAATGCTTTGGGTATAGTTGAAGCCCCCATTTTTTCCCTTACTCTGCTCATCCATCTGTCCCTCACTTTTCCCTCAGGTAACCATGGGGTTTAAGTTGATGTTTACCTTTTTTACCTCTTTTTAGAGGTTGACTATAGATAAGTGTACAGAGATAGTATGTAGGGCTGGGGTGAAGTTTCATGGTAGTACGTACTTACTATACATGAAGCCTGGGGCCACAAATTCCAGAAATAATTCAAAAGTTTAAATAGCTTTTATTATAGTCTATCATTATAATTGTTTTGGTTTATTAGCTAAAAAAAAAAAAACCCTTTCTGTGCTTACTGTAACTATCCGACAAATCCAAGTTAGAAAAATAACATACTTAATCCTTAACTTCTCTGCTAACATACCAAACATATTACCAGAAAGTTCAGAGCAGCTAAATTACCTCAGTCCTTGTATTCAACAAGAGAAGAACTCAGCTAAGACTCTTGTACGGGAACTCAGTCATAAGAAACCAGAGAAGCCACATTTTGAGATGCCAGATTGGGAGTCTTTACTGGAAAGCCAGCATCTGCAGGTGGACTCCTGTCACAAAGATCTGTCGTCCTTCCAATCCACCTAACACTGTTAGCAAACTGAGCCCTGAGAGCAGGGGAGGAAAGAAAGCGCAGAGAAACAATACCAACAGACCAGATCAACTCCAATGGAAAGCTGAAGTGGGCCACCATGGTGACAATAGAAGAGCTAGGAGACTCGAGGCATGGCATCATGGAGCCTGAGCTGGTCTGGGCCTAAATAGCATCATGGGCAAGGGGGCAGGGTCACAGGAAAATCAAGTCTCTCCAGTTGAAGGCACAGGACAGGTCCAGTAACCTATCATCCAAGTCCCTGCCCCCACCTCTAGGAATTCAGGCACACCCATCACATTGGAGTAGAACTCCCTTGCCTCTTCAATGAAGACAAGATGGTACTAGTTAAACTCAATTCCCTATCATCCACCACATGTCCAAGATGGCACCCGTTAGACCCAGTCATCTTATTTCAACACAAACGTAAGTGAAGATGATAGGAAAGTTTATTAGAAGAGAAATATGACAGAGAAAGAGCATGTGGCCTAGATATGCCAATGGGAAGACAGCAGTTCAGCCTATGTGTGAGCCATCTCTGTAGTCTTCCTGCATCTTCCTGGTTACAGAACTTGGTCTTGGTTAAACAGTGAGGATTGCATGGTTTTCTGGTTGGTGGGCCACCTTTCTGTGTCCTATAAAGTTGTAATGCACTGAAGATTTTTCTGTCCCATCCTTCTTTCCTCATTCTGTTGTCCTGTTTACTTTTTTTTTTTTCTGTCAGTCATGAGGTTTGAACTCTGGGCCTAGGAACTGTCCTTAAGCTGTTTTGCTCAAGGCTACTGCTCTACCACTTTGAGTCACAGTGCCACTTCCAATTTCTGGCTGGCTTTGAACCATGATCCTCAGATTTCAGCCTCCTGAGTAGTTAGGATTACAGTCAAGAACCACCATTGGCACCTGACTTCCTTTCTTTTTTAGACCCTTTCCCCCATTTTGTCAGGCAGATTTTAGTGTATCAGCCAACTTGGCCATTGCAAGCTGTATAGGCCCAGTTTTCTACTAATGCACCTCACTGGCACCAAAAAGCAAACCAGAGAAATAGTGTATACAGTGTCTTTGTTCACTTCTTAAACTCTATGTAAATTGTATTATAGTGCACTAGTGTTTTGGAGAGTTATCCAGGCCTACGTGTTTATCTTAAACACTTGCATGATTCTATTACGAGCATAGTAGTCCTTTCCCTTCTGAGGTTTTGCTTTCCAAGGTTTTAGTTACCTGCACTCAACTGTAGCCTGAAAATATGAAATGGAGAATTCCAGAAAGAAACAACTCATAAGTTTTAAATGACAATATTCATAGCATATCATCACAATTGTTCTTTTTTATTGGATTTAATTCTTTTCTTACTGTGCCTAACTTATAAATTAAACGTTGTCATATTAATCTATATATGACAAAGTAGTATATATGGGGGCTTAGCACCATTAGTTCTTTGAGGCATCCACTATGGATCTCGTCTCAGAGTGTGTTCCCCACACATAAAAGGAACCTACTCTGTGCTCCGAGTTGATTTCTCAATATCTTCATAGCAGGTGTTTAGAATATTTCTTTCTGCCAGTGTAAACAACATTAAGGTGAGAACCCTTGCAAACAAATTTTTTAGTTCATTTATGAGAGGCAAAGATTTATAATTGGGGGAAAAACACATTGGACCCTGTATCTTGGCTCCTGTCACTGAGCACTTACTTACCTTCTTCCCAGCAGGAGCTGACGATGCCCCTCCCCCACCCTTGTGACTGTGCCATAGGATGAAATGCTAAGATTTTCATTCATCTACTGGTGGTTTAAGTTGCATTATCTTGATTCCTAGTAGGGTTTGAGTTTTGCTTTCTCAGTGGCCCTGTGATAGAGATCATTGCTCCTTTCCCTTTCTTTCCCTAACACATCTATAGGACCTCTCCACACTTGAGCTTTCCCTCTTTCAGTTTTATGTGTCATCCATTTGTCTTGTGGGGGAAATTCTAGGTTCTGTCTGCTAAGCAGCAGCAAGCTTTGCATTTGTCACAAATGACACTTTAATCCAGAGCTGACTCTGGGCCTTGTCAGAAAGAAGAAGCAAGCCTGTTGGGGCGTACATTGTAGGTAGACATATGGTGATAGAACAAGGCTCAGTCATCTGTGTATGTAGGGGATTAATTATTGAGGAGAAATGAGCTGGGAACACAAAAGCAGTGAACTGAGATTCTATTAGAGTGCAGGCCAAAGCTCATACACGAACAAGCAGCCAGGGAAGTGACAGGACTACAGCAAGGGACTAAGTGATGGGCTGCAGTGTGAGCTGTGTAATATTTAGGATGACTTCCTCTTAGGTGGCTTCTAATGACTTCTCAGGGCCTAGGGAAAGAGGTGACCTCCCTGACTGTCAGCCCAGTGTCACAGCAGTAGGCGGAGGGGAGAGAAAACCATGGGATATGAGAGGAAAAAGCTCCCAGCCAGCTGCTCTTCCCCACTATCAAAGCCACTAGTGATGGTATATGACTGTCACGCTGCCAGTGATGGCCAGAACCTAGCCAGGCTACCCGATCACAGGACTGGAGTCGGTGCTAGAGTCCTGATCAGCACCAAATGTCATTTGACTTCAGACAGACGATTTCTGTTCTAGGCTGACTCCAATCAGTTAATAGCAACATGTAATGATTTGCATTTTACCTACTTTGCTTTCCCTCTCTGTCCACCTCGTAGAGGATATGTGAGTGATGAAATTCTCTTCACACAGGTGGAGTTAGGTAAGAGGAATGCTTGGTATATGTGGCTGGCTACTGAATGGAAAAACTACTGGGAACATATTCATCATGGTAACTGTCTTCTGCCATGTGTTAACAACCTGTTTTAATATCCAAGAAGATAAATCAAGGCTACATAGCAATCAAACACATCACTCCTCCCTCCGCCCAAACATCTTTTTGGTTTCTAGATATTTCTGGCTTAAATAAATAATATTTGATATGCTTGTTTCACTTGGGGAATGGAGCAGTGTCTCATTAAATAACCAAGTGAGGGACTGAATCAAGACAGAGTCTCGGACAGACATTGTTAAATTAAAGTGGGAATTAAGAAGCCACTTCTGGCCTTATGGTGTCAGCTAAGCACCACCTTTCCTTGAAAAGCAGACATCAGTGTTTATGATGGTTGAGTTTTGTCTTTTTGCTAGCATATGTGGGTTGGTGTTCTTACCTAAATGTAGACAGTTGCACAGTGAATGAAGTGTCTGACAGACCTGGAAAGGCTTGTTGTAAGCACATGAATATCTATGCTAATAAAGAAATAAACACGCTAGGCCTCCAGTATCCATTCTGAAAACTTGTTTCCTCATTTTTCTGTTCCATTCAGGAAAGGATAATATCATTTCCTTTCTTCCTTTATGTGCCCCTAGAACCAGTTCTACCTGTCCTCAGAGTAGATTTGGAAAACAAAGGCTGATCAGGAATTTTCCAGATATTCATTTTGGCAATATCAAATTGCTAGTTTCCCTCAGTCAGGCAATGTTGCCAGAGACAAAAAAAAAACAAAATAAAAAAAGAAGAATCCAATCAGTCTCTTGTCCTAGACTGCCAGGAAGTAAATTAGCATATTAGAGGATGTCCCTGTCTCCCCTAGCATTTAGGAAGAACAGACAAAATCGTGGGTTAACATGAAATTTCAGACAAAGCAAATGCCAAGCTGCCCCTTCACATCCATCTTTCCAATTCTATTAAAGGAGTTTTCCTAAGAGTAGATTATTGGGTTTTCAGAAATGAACTGACAGTCACGACTACGCAAATATCTTTGCTAAGGGTATTATTTGGTTACAGTGTCGGAAGTGTTTCCCTCATCGCAATTTTAATCAGAACTCACTTTTACACAGCACTGTGCTCCATTTAAATCTGACTCCCCTGGTAAATTATGTCTGTTTTGTAAAGAATGCAACTCTCTTATGGTGCCAACTTACTTGTACTTTTCGGTTTAAAGAAATGTTTGCAAATTCTCTCATCTTCTTTTCAATCATATCGTGATGTTGTTGTTTTTGGGAAACATATCTCAAAAAAAGCCTTAAGCTATTGATACATGTGTGGGTGAGTCCTTGTTCTCTGGGACCGTATAGAAATAAAACAGACACAGGGAAAACTATGATCAGAAGAGAATGTTTATTGCAAACCAGAAGAGAAAGGATACTTGGAAGAGTGGGCTAGGAGACTTAAAAACCAGGAGTCTGTTTTGGGAACTGGGGACAGGTGGGGAAGGGTCTGGGTTTTTTTGTTTGTTTTTGTTTTTTCCAGGTAGGTATGTAATCAGAAGCCTTCAGCTGGCTTTGGAGAAGTCTGATTGGGTGGGGAATGAGTAAGCTTCCAAGATTGGTGATTGAGCCTCTGGAGACTCTGGGATGCTGATAAGAGGATCATGAATGCCTATCAGGAGGGTGGGAGGGTCGCCGTTCAACTGTTATAATTATGGCTTTTTCCTATTCACAACTTTCTCCTAGTTCTTCTGAAGAACCTTACTCCTTTGGATAAGAAATAATGAAGGTGCCAGGTGCCAGTGGCTCATGCCTATAATCCTAGCTACTCAGGAGGCTGAGATTTGAGGATCATGGTTCAAAGTCATCCCAAGTAGGAAAGTCCATTGGACTCTTAGCCTCCAATTAGCTATCAAAAAAGCCAGAAGTGGAGCTATGGTTCAAGTGATAAGGTGAAAGTCTTGAGCAATAACTCAGGGATAATATCCAGGCCCTGAGTTCAAGTACCATGATTAGTACCCCCCCCCAAAAAAAAAGAAAAGAAAGAGAAATAGTAAAAGTATGTGTGGGGAGGGAGGGGGGAATTAAGGAGAGAGAGGGGTGTCTGAAAACCAAATAATGCTAAAGTCCAAGCATACACTAATTAAATAAAGATCTCAATGTGACATCCCAGATCAAACTGTCTGAGATGCTTCTGGGAACTTGTTAAAAAGCTTACCATTGAGTCCCACTTTGAGACCTGGGGCTCAGGGCCAGCAACTAAATTGGCCCACCAAGTGATTCTGATCATGTTCAAGTTTAAGTAAGGATATTTTTACATGGTACCTAGATGACACAGAGGCATAAGGAGAGATGAGAACAGTTAGATCATTCCTTCTCTGCCTACATTTGGACTGCTGTTTGGTTTCAGTGAAGAAAGACCTAGTACATATTTTGTGTCTGGTTCCTGAACTCCAATGGCTTTAACTGTGATGGTTCTGCCTTTCTATGCCAGGGTTCCAAAGATCTCAGTGTGACATATGTCTGGGAGAGTCTAGCTCCAGGACTGGCCTTTTAAATAATGCTCTGGAGAGTCCTGCACATTCTGTGTCCTGCTGATCTCTAAACCCCCAGTCATTGCTTCCTTCTGCGTTGATCATGTTCAAAATCATAAGACCTTTGGAGTTTATTTTATTTTGTAAAGGCTCCAAGTGGCTGATTGCTATCTACTTAATAAAATCTCAAACCCGATATCATTGAACTTAAAGTCTGATTTCGTATGAAATTCTGTAGTTTATAAAGTCACTTTTTTCCATGGATTTTCAACTTCATTCTTTTCCTCTTCCTCCTTCCTATTGAGTGGCTTATTTCTGCTCTAAGATAGTAAGGACTGCAGTCCCTTTCCAAAAATCTTTGGGACCAGGTATGATTTTGAAATATATAGTGTTTTTCAGAAGAACATTGTACCTCTATGATTTCTTTCATTAAGCTTTTATAGTTTTCACTAAATAGTTCCTTTACATCTTTGGTTAGATTAAGTCCTATATATATTTTTTGAGATTATTGTGAATGGGGTTGTTTCCTTGATTTCCCTTTCTGCTTGTACATTGTTGGTGTACAGAAAAGCAACTGGTTTTGTGGGTTAATTTTGTACCCTGATACTTTGCCGAAGTGGTTTATAAGCTCGTGGATGTTAAATCCAAAATGCAAGGAGATATGACAAAGAAACAAAGGACTTCCACTCAATTTGTTGTATCATTTCTAAATGAATCCATGTTCTTGACTACATATATGGTATGTGTGTGTGTGTGTGTGTGTGTGCATGAGTGTGTGCATGCACACACACACATTTGAGAGAAACTAGGAGGAGAGCACAGAATCAGAGGGAAACTGGAAAATATACAACAGAGGGGCCCATCAGCTGCACTACATACTGCTGAAAACAAACTAAGCAACTCAAGGGCAGCGATGGGAGGGAGGGAATGAGAGGGAAAAAGGGAACAGCTTACACTAAGCAAAAGGAAAGAAATGTACATATCAACTGATGTGAAGAAATAGTTATATTGTCAAAGCTCATAGAATTCACAAACATTATAGACCATGATAATAACAATTTGCCTTGTGAAAGTTAAACTATGTTTGTGACTTTAAGTATTACTACCTCACAATACTGTGAAAATTCTGAAATTTATATGTATATATATATATCACTTAATCTTAATTTTAATAAAAAATTATTTTAAAAAAAGAACATTGTACTTGGTGCTAGTGACTCACACCTATAATCCTAGGTACTCAGACAGCTGAGATCTGAGGATCACAGTCTGAAGCCAGCCCAGGAAGAAAAGTCTCTAAGACTCTTATCACCAGTTAACCACCAGAAAGCTAGAATTGGAATTGTGGCTCAAGTGGTAGACTACTAGCCTTGAAAGGAAAAAAATGCTCAGGGACAGTGCCCGGGCTCGAGTTCAAGCCCCAGATTTAAAAACAAAAAACAAACAAAAGCATTGTATATACTGTTTCAGGAGGCCTAAAGTATAGTTATTCCAAAGAAGATGACAGAGACTTTGGGGACTATGAACAGCCTTACGATGATGATTTACATCAGATGTCACCAGCAGGTAAGTGAGGAAGGAGGCTTTGAGGCTGGCAGGCTTTCGGGCCTGGTCCATTTCAGCATCCTGGCTATGGACTATGGATGGTGTTCTACCCTTGAGCCCCAAGGCCAGTCAGCACCTACCACAGTGAAAGGTCTTGAAACAGAACCTCAAAGTAGTAATATTGAAACAGGCCTTAAGCTTCTTGTTATACTAAATTTAGATGTATTGGCATTGAGAGGGAGTATGAGGCTTTGACCCCATGATTAGAACAGATTAGAAATGATGATTTGAGACAGTCACATGTAGCGTTGGGACAATGGTAACCACTGAGAATCTGTGAAGCTAATCCTTCAAACCTGTCCTAACTATAGAATATTCTAGATGGGTCAATTCATAAATGTTCTGGGGAGGAAAAATCACAATAAAAGGGGTGAATATTTTTATAATACTAGAGTTGGAAGGACTTTTCAAAGACAGTGGAAGGCCAGGTGCCAGTGGCTCATGCCTGTAATCCTAGCTACTCAGGAGGCTGAGATCTGAGGATGGCAGTTCAAAGCCAGCTGGGGCAGGAAAGTCCATGAGACTCATCTCCAATAAACCATAGAAACCTGGAAGTGGCGCTGTGGCTCAAGCAGTAGAGCGCTCACCTTGAGCTGAAGAGCACAGGGACAGTGCCCAAGCCCAGAGTTCAAGCCCCACGACCAAGAAAAAAAAAAAGATGGTGGAAACTCCAAAAGTTACCAGGGTGTTCTTAAATTACATAAATATTATTGTTGTTTAGGGACAAGAAATCACTATAAAAAAGCAAAAGTATCAACAATTTGGAAAATAGGCTAAATAAATATTCCTTTAAAAAGTGCTTTTACAAGAGCCAGACCCTGGTGGCTCCTGCCTGTAATTGTAACTACTCAGGAGAATCACCATTCAAAGCCAGCCCAGGCAATAAAGTCCATGAGACTCTTATCCCCAATTAACCACCAGAAAATTAGAAGTGGTGCTGGGGCTCAAAGTGGTAGAGTGCTAGCCTGTAATAAAAGAGCTCAGAAACAGAGCCCAAGCCCCAAGTTCAAGCCCCACAACCAAAAAAAAAAAAAAATGTAATTTTACAAGTCAATGATAAAAGACTAACCTTTACCAAGAAAGTGGAAAAATAAGCCACAGGCAAGAAAGACATGCAACATTTTTTTGAAATATGAGAGTTTTTCCATCTCATTTTGAATTTAGTAGGATTAAGTATGAAAAAAAGGTTACATTGGTAAGGATTAAACCATATAGTAATTCTGGTTTTAGGAATTTACCCTGTAATTATGCTTACACAAATGAAGAGATACAAACAAAGATTTTCACCCCAGTTTTCTTTTCAGTAGGTTAAAAATTGTAAGCTACTTAATTGTACATCACCAGAAGGATAGTTAAAATGTGTTCACAACCTAAAATATTCTCTAGATGTTCAAATAAATGAGATAATTCTACATGTGCTGACATCAAAAGTGCTTGATTGTGGTTTTTCTTTTTTTTAACTATTATTTGAGTTTAGTGAGCTCAAGCAGTTAAAAAACTAAAATACATTTGAAAAGCAGAAATTTGCTAAATTTTGGAGTTAGTCACATTAATATTAACTAGAGAGCCTTTGTATCCCTGTGCATTTTAATATCATTTACTATTAATGTCTTGAAATCAAAACATTCTAAATTACTTGAATTATCAGTACAAATTACCCACCAGTGTTCTCTCAAACATGACACACTGAAGGATCCTACCTAATAGTGGTTTAGTATTTTCCCTGTGTGCATATTAATACCTAAATATATAACCATAGAACCTATGTATATTACTTACACTTATATCTTCTTTGACCAAATACCTGGCAGAAACAACCTAAGAGAAGCACATAGTTTCAGAGGGTTCAGTCCTTGGTCAGTTGGGCCATGTGCTTTGGCAGAACATCAGTGCAGTGGGAGTGTGTGATTGCAGGAATTTCTTCATCTCATGGTGGACAAGAAGCAGAGAACAAGACAGGAAGAGCCCAGGAATGGGAAACCCTCAAGGTCCCACCTCCAATGATCTACTTCCGCTAACTAAGGCCTACCTCCTAAAGTTTCTTGGGAGATGTGTGTGTCAAAGGGAGCTGGGCTGCTGCAGACACACTGAATCCACTATGCATGGGAGATGCAGGCTGAAAACCAGAGGAAGTATAGGGAGTGGTGGGAGGCAGGTATGCCATTCTGCTATTGTCTTGATGAGCGGAAAGAACCAGTCACAGTCACATCTTGTATGTGTTGGTGAGAACATATAAGGGTAATGTTGGGGTAATACGAGTCACGCTCATACCAGTGGTTTCATCCTGGGAGGGCAAACAGATAGTTTGATTTATTCATAGCGAGCATGGATTAATCTAACAATATACATTTGAAAACTTAATCTGTATGCCCTTCTTGCAAAGACAAGATTTGATGACCTACAATTGAGCAAAAATGGAGTTGAGTCTGTAGGAGTGATCTTTCATAGGTTTGCAGGGAAGTCTATTTGTGATGTTTAGCTATCACTGTTCATTTGAAAGATTTATTTCTTGATTCTTTCCTGTCTTCTACATGTCCCCCTCCCCCTCCACTCTCTTTTGAGACTATTAGATAATAAATTCAAACTAATCTATGTATTACCCCAGTCTGAGGCTACTGATCTCACATAACATGAACTTCATGGTGCTCAAATTTATTTATTTATTTATTTGGTGCTCAAATTTTTTGACTAAGAAATCCTTGGGATCACTAGACTTTGAGATTTGGGGTTGTGGGATTTTAGAACATTTTAGACTTGGGAAAACTTAAAGTATACATAATGAGATGTCCTGGAGATGGGATCCAAGTCTAAACATGGAATTCATTTTTTTCTCAATAATAAAAATCATTTATTTGGCAGATAAACTTTCTAATGAAGAAATAACAATAACTTGTATGTAAATTAACTCAAAATATTATCATGATGTGACAGTTTCACATCTTTTCACGAAGAACATTTTTTATTATTGAAAGACTGCCAAAAACATCATGTAACATCATGTCCCTGTTCAAGTTGTTCATATTTTGGAGCCTTTTAGATTTTGGATGTGTGTGTGTCCATACATGCTGGTCTTGGCTTGAACTCAGGGCATGGGTGCCTTCCCTTATCTTTTTTGCTCACAGCTGTCTACCATTTGAGCTATAATAGCTCCACTTCTGGCTTTTTGGTAGTTTCATGGACTTTCCTGCCAGGGCTGGCTTTGAACTTATAATTCCTCAGATCTTAGAATCTTGAGTAGCTAGGATTACTCACATGAGCTACCAGGGCCTGGTTTGGATTTCGATTTTTGGTGTTGAATACAGCCCATGTTGAATACTATTCAGTGTGTGAGGGAATAGAGGGAGGCTGTGAGCATTGATTTGGTTTGTGAGTATCCAGAAAGACAAAAGCTAGCTAGGTGCTGTGGGATGCTGGAGCGGACCTGCATACAGATCTGTGGCCCATCTGCTTTCCCCAGCACCAATGCATTTCCACAGCACGGGAATTCCAGTCAAGCCCCACGGTTCACAACATCTCCTGGTAACTCATGTCGGCTACTTAAGAGAACAGGGTATGCAAGTCTCTGCCCAGAGCAGGATAACCAGGATGGAAAATGAGGTGCCAGGTGAGAACCTGTTGTTTTATTAAGAAAGCTAATGATACACCCGTCATTCCAGCCTGCCCTCCTCACAAATCCCCATCGGCATCCACAGCAGCACACACTTTAAACCCAAGCCATTTTGTTTCCCCAACAGTCAGGGCCCTAGACTGGAAAGAAGTAGGGTTAATGTGACCAAACCCTGGTGGGACCAGGCTCAGGAAGAACGCAGTCCCCAACTCTCTTCTCTTCCCTCTCCTCCTCCTCCCCTCCCTTCCCCTCTTTCCTCTCTCTCTCTCTCCCAACTCTGGATAGTTACAGGCTGGAGGAAAAGGCTGGTGACTGTAAGGATTTTTCCTGTCCTCCTCTTTCATTTTTACCTCCTCCTGCCCAGTCTAATCTAATGCATTTTAACTTTCAGTAGGCAAGTCAGGTTTCTATTAGCAGCCAGTTTGCTCTGTGCCCAACATAATTGATGAATCCAAAGGATATCACTGTGATTTGCCTCATCCTCGAAGCTGTCCATCAGCCTTGACCTCGACGACAGTCTTCGCAGCTCTAAATTTAGCATCTTTATTTGAGAGCTTAACTTCCCTCCTGACAAGGCGCTGGGAAGGATCTGTGGTGTGTTTTGGGTTTGCTAATCCAACAGTCATTTCTGAGATCCATACAAATGAAAAAACATACCAATAAGACACGAAACCCTTAATTACTCTAATGTATGTACCAAGGCTCTCCTCCCAGCTCCTCCTCCCTGTCCCCCCAGCCCCCCTCTCCCCCAACCTTCCTTAACCCCTCTGGGCAGAATCCAGGAGCAGCAGCATCCAGCCCATGGTGGTTGCCTTCAAAGACTACAGGAAATTTGTTTTACAAGGCTGGTTTTAACTGAGCTACCTGCTGTGCGCCACATTGCTACTGTTGGTGAAATGAATGATGGCCAAGGCAAGTCTGTGATTTCATTTGTTCAGACCGATTACTCACACGTTACACACAGTATCATTTGCTTGTCACTTAATGACTGACCAGCCTGCCTGAATCATTAGTGCCGCAGCAGCAGTGAAAGGAAGACCTCAGCATAATGAGGAGCTGAAGGAAGTGGGGGTGCTGTTTTACCTAAAAGAAATGGTGCGCAGAAATCCAGCACAGCTGCAGGTGTTCCGATGACAATGTGGGAAGCAGTTAGCTTCCAATTTAGCAGAAAATTAAGAGCGAAAAAAACTGTTATTTGTGCAAGAAGATACTCATGGCAGGCAATCATCCGCGCTCAGCATCCACAAGATGAGCATTCAGCTGTCTTTGTCGTGACTTAAAACAATTGGTATCTTGGGCTGCATTCAACACCAGATTGGTGCTTATTATCTGCAGTTTATTCTTTCTTGGGATATTTTGTGTGTTTTTTTTTAAATCTCCCCCCCACAACTATTTTATGGTTAATTTGCTTGCATGAATGTAAAGCCATTTGAGCTGAAAAATCTGGATTGTGGCAAGTCATTGTGCCAGGGCTCTGAGCTGTATGATGCAAGATAATAGGCAATTTTCAAATTCATAATCCATTTTGTTTCACTCAACTCCCCCTTCCTCTCTGTCCCTTCTACTGGCTTCTCCATTCCCTGCTTTGGTGTAACTTTTGGAGCTGGTCACAGAAGGAAGGTGAGGGCAAAGTAATTCCTCTACTCAAGATCACAGACACTTCATATTCACCTTTGGGAAAATAAGAGAACCAAATTCTATCCCATAAAACCCATATGTCTCTGGAGAAGCAATCACCAAACTTAAAAAAAAAATGTACCCAGGAAAAGATTTAGTTTCATTTGGAATCAATCCTTAGAGCCATGTGTCAAGAGGATAATACTCTTTTTAGATTGATTTATTTTTTATTATTAAAAACTCATCTTTAGTTGTACAAAAGGATTTCAAGTCAACATGTCAGTTTGTAAGTACAGTGCATGTTGATCAGTGCCACCCCTTTCATTCTCTCCAGCCTTGACATCTTATAAGCCATTGGACAGTTTCCTAGCTAATGGTGCCTGGATGGAGCTAATGGAGCACTCTCTGTCCCTTCTACCCCTGGACATGTCAAGCAAAGGGAATGCCGACCCTGATACCCACATCCATGTCCATGAGTGTGATTTTCTATTTGAAACAGATCTAGCCCATGAAATCCACTCTGAATCATGTGAACTTTTCCTGTTTTATTCCTTTCTATTTTCCAATGTTAATGGAGTCCAGTCATTCAGTCACATTGTTTGGGGACAGCAAAGTCTCTCGCAGGTTTCTTTGGCGATAAGATGAGAAGCTCTTATTTCTGCCCTGAGCTACACCCAGGATAATGGTGTTACTTGATGTCCAGTTTTCCCTGGAACTTGTATGGTTGATTATAGCAATATGTTAGACACTACAGCTTTAAATGGTCATTCTGCTTCAGCTAAACCAAAAAGGAAGCCTCTTGGTAAGATAGTATATTTCTCAGTGGTCTTTTTATTCTTTTAAATGACTTGACCTTTTTCTCTTTGAAAGCAGGAAAATAACAACATCCTTGTTACTTCGATTTATTGATCAATGCCAATGCTCTTTCTTTGGACACGCCTACTAATAACACCAGTTAAAACTGTAAAATGTTCTCTTTCTCCATTTTGCAATACATTTTCCACTTGAATTATAATGCTGTTTTTTTATGCACTTTTGTCTAAGCCCATGAAAGAAAATGCAAAAGTGACTAATCAGAAACACAAGCAACATATTAGCAGAGGTGAACAAGTAGAAGAAAAACTTCTGTGTGTGTGTGTGTGTTTGTGTGTGTGTGTGTGTGTGTATGTGCTGGTACTAGGGCTAGAACTCAGGGTCATGGTGCCATCTCTTAGTTTCTTTAATCAAGGCTTATCACCCTAACACTTGAGCAATAGCTCCATTTCTGACTTTTTTTTTCAGTTAAGTGGAAATAAAAGTCTTACAAACATTCTTGCCTGGGCTGCTTTGAACTGTGATTCTCAGAGCTCAGCCTCCTGAGTAGCTAGGATTAAAGGTGTGAGCCAGTGGTGCCTGACTCAGATCCCATTTTATGCTCCTCTTTCATTACTGTCTGTCAGCTTTCCCATTCCTTCCCAGCTCGCACACACAAATCCCCTTTCATCATAGTTGTGTTTATGTTTCAAAAATGCTGGCAGACCTAAATTTCCAATTTATGCCTCGCTGTCTGTGGTGAAACTTGGGTTTCCAAGCCCTCCCCAACCCATGTGTGCTTTTCATTTTGCTACTTCCTTGCACAAATAGATGTTCTATTGTCACCAGCTGGCCTGAGAAGATACTCAGCCACGCTTTATTTCCGTGTTCACTAATCGTCATTCCGTCTTCTGCGCTGCCAATTTGGTGCATAATATTTTCATTTTCTCTCGATTCATTTCCAATACTCCTGTCAGCTTTCAGCATTTCCTTCATTAGGCTTGTCCTCTGCGTTCACAGCCATTAGCTGATGGGCGATCCTTTGTGAGGTGGGGTGAGAATTGATCTCTTCTCCCCACACTTGTGGACCTGCCATGGCAGGAGAGGATTTACTGTGTGTGTGTCACCCAGATTGCCTGGAGGACACCCTGTGTCCCCATTTGTCACCTGGCTTCCATTGCTCACCAGGCATGTCGGCTTGTAAACTTCTTTCTGAAAATGTTGAAAGGATTATCCCCACTCATAAAATGCAAAATTTGCTTAGCTGCCTTCGATGATTTAAAAGCTGTTCTGCTTGCTGTGCAAGGAAAGGCTTATTTGACTTACAAAGTAAAATGGCAGGCTGTGGTGGGAGACGGCCACACACCAGCCATCTTCTTCCGGAAAGGAGCCCCTGACCACGGCAGAGAAGTTGCTGTGTTAATTCGCTCAAGTTAGACAAAGTCGTTGGTAAAGGTACCTGGTTGGTTTTTAATTTTAGGTGTCATGTACAATTCGTCTAATTTTCTACAGGGCAAAGAAATGTCAATGAGGAATTAAACTCCAGCATTAAAGTACTAGGTTAAAGTCCAGTTGCTTAAGATGCATTGTATTCATAAACGGACATGCTGGGGCTGGGAAGGTGGCTCAGTGGTAGAGCGCTTGCCTTGTATGCATGAGGCCCTGGGTTCAATTCCTCAGCACCACATAAGCAAAAAGATAAAAGCTGGAAGTGACGCTGTGACTCAAGTGGTAGAGCCCTAGCCTTGAGCTGAAGAGCTGAGGGACAGCGCCCAGGCCCAGAGTTCAGACCCCATGACCAGACCCAAAAAACAAAAAACAAAAAAAAAATGGACATGCTGAATTGAGATCCCTTTGTATAGCTACTTAATTTTTTTTTAAAGCCTGGATGCAATTTAACTTTTGTTAAGCTTCTAAGCAGTTATAGACTCTAAATAGAAGATTAAAACCACCCAAAGGAAGGGTGACTTTGAGTGGAGCAACAGCATTGTAACTAAGCACACACAAGCCTTCCTTCTTGTCTGTTATCATTTACCAAAGCCCACGCTGAACTTATTTTTATACCCAACCCACACATATAAACCAACTCCAACAAGCCAACTTGGGTGTGTTTATAATGGAGTCCGGCTATGAGGATACTTCTATAAAACCACCAGCCAATCAGAACCTTGGTTACCTAATTAAATCTAGAGCATTCAAAGAAAACACCCTCTCAAAGTGGCAATCAAATAGTCTAGAAGTGGGCAGCCATTTTCCAGGGTCAGTCTAGAAGGCTCCACTCACTCATTCCCTTCTCTCTGCAGATCCCCCGGCCGTACTGTGTGGGGCTTACTAGTTTTGTGTGCTAAGCATGTATAATTGTGATATCACATAGTCAGTGCTCAGCGAGTGGGTGTCTAAACAACAGTGTGGAGTGTAGTTCTGTGGCCATTTATTTCTTTGTTTATTCTCAATGGAAAACTCCAAGTCAGATCAGTTCTTTTAAAATTCTTTTCAAAGGATGTGATATTATCATTTACGGAAGCCCATGCTTAACTTATTTTTAAGTTAAAAAATTAGGAAAACTCGGCCAGGTGCCAGTGGCTCATTATGTAATCCGAGCTACTCAGGAGGCTGAGATCTAGGGATCACAGTTTAAAGTCAGCCCAGGCAGGAAAGTTCACGAGACTCCAATTACAACAAACAAACAGAAGCTGTGGCTCCAGTGGTAGAGTGTTAATCTTGAGCAAAAAAGAGCTGAGAGGCAGTACCCAGCACCCCCCTTCCCAAAGGAAAACTCATCAAAGTTGTCTAAAAATGTGGAAATAAAGGAAATCTGTAGCCAAGCACCATTATAGGCTTACACCTATAGTCCTAGCTACTCGGGAGTCTGAGATCTGAACATTTGTGGTTTGAAGCCAGAGTAGGCAGAAAAGTTCACGAGACTCCTATCTTCAATTAACCAGCAAAAAGCTGGAAGTGAAAGTATGGCTCAGGTAGTACAGCACCAGTCTTGAGTAAAAAAGTCAAGTGAGAGCACGGAGGCCCTGTGTTAAATCCCAAGCACTACACGCACGTGTACATGCACATACATAAGATTAGAGATTTGTAAGAAAAACGGTTCCTTGAGGGCATGGAGGAAATGAATGATGGTTATAGAGACAGAAGACAGAAACAAGGGTTGGCAAGGGAAAGGAGGCATGTGAGGCATTTCACTAGCGGATCTGTCACACTGATGAGTCAGGGGATGCTTGCTCCTTTTTCTGTCTCTTTCCTGTCCTCATTCTTGGGTGCCCTGTGCCCTCAGGCTCTCATTGACTTGCAGTGTGATTCATCGTCTTACTATGGCAGGCAGAAGAGCAGAGAGCAACCCAATGGTGCGGGAAGGGAAAGGAGCTGCAGAGACAGAACCAGAAAGAACTAACTGCTCGCTCTGAACATCCTGCGGGGTCTCTTGGTCGCACCCTGGCTGCGTCTCACCACGGAAGACCACCTTCTTCCTTCGCGTCCACACTGCGGTGTTCTCCCTTTGCCTACTCTGTTGCATTGCCTTTGCTGTGCTTACTCTCTTCTTGCTACTCTGAGTGGCATTGTGACCATCATGTCTGATGGTCCCCTGCCTCCCATCTTGAGATCCAGAGTCCTTCCCACAGTCCTCCCTGAACCTCTGCCGTGGGGCCGCCCTCGTCCCCACTATAACCAGGACCTCATCATATCCTCTCAACTTGTCTTGCCTGGCATCTAACCAGTCTGGTGGAGTGATGTTGACAGCTCCTTGTGGAATTCTTTTCCATTTTTCTCCATTTTCACTGCCAGTGTCTCAATCAAGTCAATCATAGCTTTGAACCTGGATTATCGCGTTAGCCTAAACTCTGCTCTCCTCACCACCTCCCTCGCTGCCTCCACACACACTGGCCCTCAGCATCCCGTGCAACACCACCATTCCAAAAAGCTTGTCCTCTTCTTTTGAAGAATGACTCTTCTGATTATTGGATTGATTGATTGTACTTGATATCAGAACTTGAACTCAGGGCCTCGAAACCTCTTGCTTAGCTTCCTCCCCCTCCCCGCATTCCTGGGACTTGAACTCACTGTCCCTGAGCTTCTTCAGCTCAAGGCTAGGCCTCTACCACTTGAGCCACAGCACCACTTCTGGCTTTTTCTGTTTATGTCATTCTGAGGAATCAAACCCAGAGCTTCATGCATGCGAGGCAAGCACTCTACCATAAGCCACATTCCCAGCCCTCTTGCTTGGCTTTTTCACTCAAGGCTGGCGCTCTACCACTTGAGCCACAATTCTACTTCGTTTTTTTTTCTGGTTAATTGGAAACGAAAGTCCCACAACCATTATTTTCCCCCAGCTGGCTTCAAACCATGATCCTCAGATCTCAGCCTCCTGAGTAGCTCAGATTACAGGTGTGAGCAACCTACTCCTGGCTTGATTTTGTTTATTTTTAATTGCTGTATTTATTTTTAATGTATGTATGTGTTTACAGTGTATAACATGACATTTTGATATATGCGTAAACTGTAGAAGGTTTCAATCAAGCTGTTGGACACATCCATGTCTTCACAAGTTTATCTTTTTTTTTCTTTTTGATGGTGAGAACATTTGGGACCCACTGTTCCAGCACTGTGTCTACTTATTCAATGTGTTGTTTTTACCTACAAACACTGTGCTGTGTAAAAAGATCTGGTTCTATTCTGATCTGAGTTAAAAGTATAAAAGTATAGTCTCCTACTTGGGGAAACTATAAAGATTTTTTTTTTGCAATTTTTCTTGATGTTTTCTCTTAGTATGAATCTATGTGTGCCGTATTTGTACTTTGATACTAAGAGTATTCCTCTTTATTATTTGAAATGCAACTGAAATGCCTCAAGAGTACTGATAGGCTCAAAATTTTCTTTTTCCTATATTTCAAGGACTCCAAAATTTGACTCCACTTAACCTTTTGTCACCAGATGCTGGTTGCACATGCCTATAATCCTAGCTACTTAAGAGGCTGAGATCTAAGGATTTCTGTTTGAACCCAGCATGGACAGGGATGCCCATGAGACTGTTAGCACCAATAAAATTCCAAAAAGCCAGAAGAGCAGTGGTGGTTCAAGTTCTAGAGCACTAGCCTTAAGCAGAAGAGCTCAGCAGCAGCACCAGACCCTGAGTTCAAAGCCCTGGGACTGGCACAAAAATAAAGCAAAAGAAAGAAAACCATTGTCTTCACTTGCCTCCTCTGTATCTTGATATTTTTCCTTGAAGATGAAAACTTTTAGGTCACAGTGTGGTAGCAAATGCCCGTAAACTAAGCTATTCCAGTGGTAGGAGGGTGGTGTGCTCTGAAGCCAGCCCAGGTAAGCTCAACAAGACCCTATCTAAAAACAAATTAAAAGCAAAAGGACTAGGGGCATGGATTAAGTGGTAAGAGCATTAAGCCAGGAGGCCTTGAGTTCACTTCCAAGTACTGCACAAACAAATATAAATAACTACCTGGATAAACTTTTCTTTATCTACATAGATGGCTTTATATAGAGCGAAGGGGATTATACTCATCCTAAAAGGATATGAGTTATATATGTTTGCATTACTAATTGATTAGCTGACCTTAACATTGACTGATCCTTGATTTCCAAGCTTCTGTCTCTCCACGTGCTTTATAGAACCCTCATTTATTGAAAAGAAACTTTATTAAACCAAATTTTAAAATTGTTTTGGATAAATTTGCACAGGGTACACTCTATGTACTTTAGATGAGTGTTCCTAAACTAGGGAGTGAAAAAAGGTGTTGGTTTTATTTTTTAAAAAATTATTATTTTAAGTAGTTGAACAAAGTTTCAGTTCAATAAATCAGATCATAAGTATAATGCACCTTAATCAGTGCCGTCCGTCCATCTCTCATTTTATTTTTTTAACCTGTGCTTAAATGTCACACATATTTTACTTCTGTTTTTGAGGTACTAGGGTTTGAACTCAGGGGCCTTATTCTTGCTAGAAAGATGCTTTACCACTTGAACATACTCTTGGCTTTCTTTGCTTTTGGGGTTTTGTTGGTTGTGGGCTGGAACTCAGAGCCGGAGCACTGTCCTTGAGCTTCTTTCTTCACTTTGAGCCACAGTGCCGCTTCTGATTTTCTGGTGGTTAACTGGAGGTCAGAGTCTCTTGGACTTTTTTTGACTGGGCTGGCTTTAAACCACAATCCTCAGATCGCAGCCTCCTGTACAGTTACAAATTTTTATATCTGAGATAAGCTCATTTAAGAAAGGACAACAGTTTCAAATGGAGGAAGTGGAAGTGGACAGAGGCTTGTTTCTGGGGTTATGAGGGAGGAGGAGGTGTCTCCCCTGACAGATACCTCCCATTTCTGTTTGAAAACCTTCCTTTCTGCTCAGTATGTAGAAACTGACCAAGACAACTACTAGACAAACTAATAACCATCTGTCTTAAGAAAAGTAAAATAAGCTGGAGAGTTCTTGCAAAACCCTAGGCAGATGAGAAAGTTCATCTAAAGATGAACTATTATTAATATTAATTATAATTATGTTATTATTAATGCATAGGTTAGTCAGAAGATCACAAAATCTTGTGTAACCATCTGATTCCTACCTAAGGTATTCACAACTGTGTGCATTATTTTAAAGCTGTGGCTACACATTCAAACCAATGACTTATCGTGAATAGACTTGTAGATGATAATAAAAGAAATGCAATGCATTGCCACTCATTTTGATAGTTGTCCTCCATAATAGAAGCTTAAAAACAAAACAGTCGATTGCTTAGAAGATCCATTATTTTTCAAACTAGTACTTTGCGGTAGGACCAAAAGGACAAAAAATATTTGCTTTTAGAATTGCCATCAAACAATTGCTAGGTGCTGTGGCTAATTCTGTTAATCCTAGTTACTTGGGAGGCTGAGAGATGGATGATGTTGGTTTGAAGTCAGCGGAGGCAGAAAAGTTTGCTAGTCTCTATTTCCAAAATAACCAGCAGTAAAGCAGAGCTGGAAGTGAGGTTCAAGTGGTCTAGTGCCAGCTAGCAAATGTGATTCCCTGAGTTCAAACCCCAGTTCAAACTGAAAAAGAAAAAAAAGTCAGGTGCCATTGGCTTGTGCCTGTAATCCTAGCTATTTAGGAGCCTGCGATCTGAGGACTGTGGTTCAAAGTTAGTCCTCACAGGAAAGTCAATGAGACTTTTATCTCTAGTAAACTACTCAAAAAAGCCAGAAGGGTGCAGTGGCTCAAGTGGTAGAGCACTAGCCTTGAGCAAAAGAAACTCATGGACAGAACCAGGCCCTGAATTCAAGCAAGAGACAAGAGATGTGACTTTTTCCCAACAGTTTTCTTTGCTCTCCAGTGAAACTCTAGTAGTGGCAATACTGTTGTATCACTACTGCAATATAAGACATCACGTTTGGAATACCATGTGAGTGTTTATCTCATTGTAGATGATATTCTGTTATTGCTAGAGAATGATAAACAGAGGAATAAAATGACACTTTGTGATGTGGAGGATTCTGAAACACTCAGAAACTTGTATTTGTTATCACAGAGAAAAGATAAAGCAAGGCTGTTGTTTCCATTAAAAGAAATAATTGTGTATTGGAGAACAATAAAAGCAAGTTCATTTGAAGTTCAGTTATGTCTGAACTGATTAACAGTAAGCATAATTTGTGAACTATTACTAGTCCCTACCCCAGGCAGGTTTTATGATTTCCCACAATTATCTGAAACATATTTTACCAACTTTTGACATCAATAAAAATGTAAAGGTCTACAATTTAGGTGGGTAAAAGAAAAAAAGAAGCTCTGTAGTAAAACAATTTGACAAATGTCTTTGCCAGCATAAAGAAGGGATTTGTGATGCATTAATTGTGAAAAAAATGTGAAAAAAAAGTGATTTAGATCCTTAGGTTGCACCATAGTTTAATTAGAAGCTGAATTCTTTCTTAAATAGAAATTCCTATTTCTGATAAATTATTCTTTTCATAACAGGACAGGGAGGAATTTTATGTTATTGTTAACACACTATTAAGTTTACTATAAAAACATAGATACTTAATTTTTTTAATCTATTTGCTGTAGACCTCAGATTATAAAATCAATAACAGCTCAGAATTTGCAGCAATATGCTTGTTAATAGTCTTCTTTGTTACCTCTAATTATGAAAATATGAAAATGACCATGTCCCCTTTCCATTTCCAATTAGTAACAGGCTTTTATGCAAAAATTATTTTATGGAATCAAAATGCTATATTACACTGGATGTGGTGGATCATGCCTGTAATCTCAGCAGTCAGGAGGCTGAGGCAGGAAGAACATGGGATTCAAGGTCAGTCTGGGCTATACAGAGAGACAGTGTTTAAAAAACAAAATGGTGAAGTATCTATCATTGCCCAGTTATCCAAACATCATGTTAGGAATAGTTATTATCACCTTCAATTTAATTAAACTTTTAAGCTCTTTCTGCAAAATAATCAACTCCAAAGCGAAGTAAACCAAAAGAGTGATTTAATGATTCCCATAATTTATCAGGAGGCTGGGAGGTCATAACGCTGAACTCACTCATCCAGCTGCTGAGTTGAATTAGCTAAGACAGGAGCCAGGCTCTTTCTTTCTAGATGTGACAACCCCCTGGAGATATAACTTGGCCACCTGAGTCCTCTTCTATGTGGCCTCTCACTCTCCAGAAGGTGGAGTGCCAGCTAGGAAGTGCAATTCTCTGATTCTCTGGTAAAAACATTGTTCCACAAGGGCAAAAGCAGAAGCAGAAAGGCTGCATGAAACCTTCTTGGACCTAGGCTTGGACAGTAGGACTTCCACCACATGTCTGGCTCAAACCAAGATATAAGCCATGCCAGACTCAAGAGGTGGAGAAATAGACTCGATATCTTGATTGGGATAGCTTCAAAATATCCTGACCACATCTTCCAATCTTCTGCAGCCATATAATTTGAAATGCCAAAAAATTCAGACCCCCACTGATAGTTATACAAATTAGGAAAAAAGGCATCTTTTCCTCAGGACATTTTACTGCCATCTTCTAGAAAGTTTTAAGTGCACAGCAGCGGGGGGGGGGGGCCTTAATAGGAGGATGTCCTCACAGTGGTGCCAAGCAGGTGTGCATAACTGTAATGGTTGTCCTGTTCCAGTTCACTTTGCCAGTCACTGAGTTGAAGGTAATATGAGCTAGAATATCAGGGGGCTTGAGAAGATGATTAAATAAAGGAGGTTAGAAAGCAGAACTCTTTGGTTCAACTAGCAATGTAATAATGGACATAATATTCTAGAGTCAGACTGCTTTCAGATAGTATGTAATGAAATCCTGACTGCATTGTTAGCTGTTGTGATCTTTGACAATAACAAAAAAGCAAAACATAACTTTTGCAGCTGGCTGCTGGTGGTTCATGCCTGTAATACTAGCCTGCTCAGGAGGCTGAGATCTGAGGATCCCCGTGTGAAGCCAGCCCAGGCAGAAAAATCTGTGAGACTTACCTCTGGTTCTCTAAAACTCCAGAAGTACAGCTGTGGCTCAAGTGGTAGAGCACCAGCCTTGAGTGAGACAAAAATCAAGCCTCAGTACTGGTACCACAAAACAAAACAAAACATTGTCTGTACCTCAGTTTCCTCATCTGTAAAATAGAAATAATAATAGCACATCCCAATTACAAGTAGAAATAGATGGATGATGTGAAGTGCTCTGAAAGAGGCTAGAGTCCAATATGGGCTCTATCAATATTGCTGTCTTTATCACCATCTTAGTTGTTATTGTCATTTATAACAGGGAAGATCTATCAAAATGAATGTACATTCTGAACAGGGAACATTCTGGAAGCAGAAACAACAAATCATATTACTTCACCACCAAGCCATGTTTGGGACAGATACAAGAAAAAAAAGATGCTAATTTTGAATATTTCTAATACAGACTTTTTAAAAAATTGTTATTGTAAAGGTGATGTACAGAGGGGTTACAGTTACATAAGTCAGGTAATGAGAACATTTCCTTTTGAACAGTGTCCATCTTCCCTCATTTTTTCACACTTTTTCCCTCTCTCCCACAAGTTGTATAGTTCATTTTCAAGATAGTGTCTAGTGAGTATCACTGCTGCATTTGTTTACCCTTTGTCCCTCCATTTCTGTGTTCCCCTTTGCCTTCCCCAAATCAGATAAACTACACACAAGACAAAACGTACAGAAATGAAAAACGGCGACAAAGTAGAAAACAATGAAAGCAAAATAACCAAAACCTCTTGTTCCCATTTCTTGGAGTTCCTTTTGATAAACATCATTTTATATGATCATATGCACATAGCTAGTGAGCCTTTGTGATCCTCAATGAGACCTCCTTTGGTCTCCCTGAGTGAATGTTTAGAGACCTATATTATTTATCATGCCCAGGTGTAATTTTTGTCTTTTACCATCTATTGTGTTTACTTATAGATTTATGTGTACATTTTAGTTACAACAAATGAGGGAAAACATGCAATCTTTGTTTCTTTGGGTCTGGCTTACTTCACTTAATATAAATTTTTTCCAAGTCTTTCCATTTCCTTACAAATGGAGTGACACCATCCTTTCTTATGGAAGCATAAAATTCCATTGTGTGTATATATATATATATAAAATCACATTTTCTTTATCCATTTGTCCACTGAGGGCCATCTGGGTTCATTACATATCTTGGCTATGGTAAGCAATGCTGCATGGTTGTGCTGGTAGCTTTAGTGTGGTCTTGTTTGTGGTCTATTGGATAAATGCCCAGGAGTGGAATTGCTGAGTCATAGGAAAGCTCTATGTTTATTCTTGGGAGGAACCTCCATACTGCTTTCTAGAATGGTTGAACAAGTTTACATTCCCACCAACAGTGTAATAGAGTTCCTTATTGGCCACATCCTTGCCAGCTTCTGTTATTATCTTGATAATGGCCATTCTAATTGGGGTGAGGTTAAAGCTCAATATTGTTTCAATTTGCATTTCTTTTTTTTTTGTCAGTTGTGGAGGCTGAACTCCGGGCCTGGACGCTGTCCAGCTCTTTGGCTCAAGGCTAGCGCCCTACCACTTGAGCCACAGCGCCATTTCCGGCTTTTTCTGCTTATGTGGTGCTGAGAAATTGAACTCAGGGCCTCATGTATGCGAGGCACTCTGCCACTGAGCCAACTTCCCAGCCCCAATTTGCATTTCTTTTATGGGCAAAGATGTTGAACACCTTTTTGTATGTCTATTGACCACTTTTACTACTTCTGAGAAGTCTCTCTTTAAGTCTTTAGCCCATTTATTTAATTGGGTTGTTTCTTTGAGGGTTTTTTTGGGGGACGGGTTAATTTTCTGAGCTCTACGTATATTTTAGATATGAAAACCTTGTTTGATTCATAGCTAGTAAAAATCTTCCATTCTGTGGGCTTTCTATTTATCTTGCTAGCTATGTCCTTTGCCATAAACTCTTCAGTTTGATGTAATCTCATTGATCTAGTCTTTCTTTGATTTGTTCTAACACAGACTTTTAATTTTATTTTTTGGTGCCAGTATTGTGGCTTGAACTCAGGGCCTAGGCACTGTCTCTTAGCTTAATCATCTAAGACTAGCACTCTCTATCACTTGATCACACTTCTACTCTAGCCTTTTGGAAATTAATTGAAAATAAGGTCTCATGGACTTAAAACTGCAATCCTCAGATCTCAGCCTCTTGAGTAGCTAAGATTACAGATGTGAGCCACTAGTTCCTGCATAGAAAGAATTGTAAATAGACATTAGCTAGAAATGTTATATCTTCAAATTTGGAGTACTAGCTCACTTGGCCAAATAGGAATGAAGAGATTCTAAGGCAAGACAACTTAAAGCTGAAGAGAAGGAAAAAACTTAGAGTGTGTCATTAAAATATCTGAAAAACTTAAAAACTTGTGAGTACTCTTTAAAAAACAGGATTCATATTGGGTATTAGTGAGTTTCCATAGGAAATATTTCTATATTACATATTAGTAACTTTTCAGGTCTCCAGAGTCCTATCCCATAAACATAGGTGTGTGTGTGTGTGTGTGTGTGTGTGTGTGTGTGTGTGTGTGTTTGTGTGTGTTGGAGATAGTCCAACTATCCATATTTTTGGAGGGGTGGGAGTGATACTGAGGCTTGAACTCAAGAACTAGGTTTTATTATCCCTTAGCATTTTCACTGAAGATGGCACTCTACTACTTGAGCCACAGCTCCACTTCCAGCTTTTTTTCTGGTTAATCAGGGATAAAAGTCTTCTAGATATTCCTGCCTTGGCTAGCTTTGAACCTTGATCCTCAGATCTAGGCCTCTTGAGTAGTTGGATTATAGGTGTAAGCCACTGGCATCCAGTCTAGCAATCCACATTTTTGATAAACATTTTTTTAATTTAATTTTATTTTATTTGTGAACATACTGTACAGAGGAGTTACAATTACATGGGCAGGATAATGCGTACATTTCTTACCAAGCATTGCAGCCTCCTCCTTTTGTTTACCCTTCACATCCCTTCCCAGCTTCCCCCCCCCCCCCCCATCCCCCACCCTCTCCCCCCCCCCCCCCCCCCCCCCCCCCCCCCCACCCCCACCCTCCCCCTTCCCCCCTTCCCCCCCCCCCCCCGCACCGACGTTGTAAAGCTCATTTTGGACATGACAACTTGTACTTCTCATTGTTGCAACAGGTCCACCTGTATCCTTAAACAACTGGTTTTTTTGATAAACATTTTAAGAGAGTCTGAGGATTAATCAAGAACTGGGGTGTAGAGTTTCCATTCAAACATGGGTTAGGAGCCAGCAGTGCTGTCAGGCCTTATCACATGGAAGTTTATGATTCCTATGCTCATTAAACTTTGAAAATAGCTAGATAACAACTTCTGTTCACAATGTCCCTGTTGTTCTATTTTACAAATCATTTTCAAACATTGTAAGGTTCACTAGCTCTGATTACTAGCAGGCTCTCTCCTCCATTACTGTGGCCAGTGCTGTCAAGAGCATCACCTATAGGTTTGTTTTGTTATACTTGATGTTTATGTCTCAAGGCATTAAGTCTTAGAACAAAAGCCTTACAGAAACAATTTCATTAAGATAACACTTATTATTTTGCTTATTCAAAAGAGACAGTGTCATATAGTCTAGCAATAGGCTCTACAAATTTGATTTGGACTAGTCTAATCCTAACTCTATCTCCCACATAGCTTGGATCATAGGGACCAATCAGACCTAATGTTTTTGGTTGATAGGGAGTCCTATTAACTGTTTGCCCAGGCTGGTTTCCAACTGTGACCCTCTCTATCTACATCTCCTGAGCATCTGGGATTATAGGCATGCAACACTATATGCTGCTTTGTTTACTTTGACTTCTTTCTCATACCCAGTTTCAAAATGCATCTTTAAAGAGTCTTGATTCTCTGAGGAAAATTAAATTGTCAAACTAATGGCAATTTATAATTTTACATTGAAATAAAATGTTTAAACTGCATAGGAATCTTTAAAAGGATATCCCACTTTTTGGTGAAGTCAGCAATATTGATCCTGATTGCCTCAGCTAGAGAGTTTCTACTGCATATTGAATGTGTCAGATGTCATTTAAAGAAACAACCCAGTCCAAAAAGCTGGCTCTCAGGTCCCCACAGAGCATGGCAGTGCCACATGGACCACTGACTTCAATTATAAACTCAGGCTCAAATAGCATTCCCTACCTTCTATGCAGTTATTTCTCTATTGAAAAATAGTTATTTTTCTTTTGCAAATACACACATGTGTATACATAGACCTATACATATATGTGTATATACAGACACACACATACATACTCAACTGGTACTCCATGACTTGAATGAAGCCTCTAGCCTGGATTTTTGCTGCTTAATTGGAGATTGAGTTTCACAGACTTTTCTGCCCAGGCTGGCTTTGAACCTTGATCCTCTTATCTTGGCTTCCTGTGTTTTCTTCTCTCATGTAAATCTGGGCGTCTAGAGGTTATTAGAACATGGTCTGGCTACCTTATTTACTGTCTTTTAAAGAATATGTGTGTCCATGTACATATCTATATGTGCATATATAAACACACATCTGTGTGAATATACATATGTATGCATATACATATATACACACATATGTGCACACACGAATATATAACCAATTATTCAAGTGAAATCCATTACAAGCAATTAGAGCCTGTCAGTCAAGCATTCCTGAGTTTTGTACATCATGGCATATTACACCTGCCTGACAAGAGGGACTAATGGGCCTTAAATGACACCCCAATGGTTAATCCATTGGCTAAATTTAAAATAGCATGGGAAAATACTGCAGCCAAACCTATTCAAAACTCTACCATCCCTCAAATCAGTGTGCTCCATGATGGCTAATGGAATATTTGTTTTGTTTCTTCAAAGGAAAGTCTTTTAAGCATATAAGATATGGAGCCTTTTTTCCACCAAGAGCCATTGGGTTATTTATAGCTTCATTTCAAGGCATCCAAAATTACCACTACAGGCAGACAGCTGCTGGCAGCCAAAGAGAAGTATCCAGGTCTGTGCAGTCATCATTTCAGTTTTGCATGTCACATTATTTCTAGCCAAATGCTCAGATCTGCATGGCACAAAAGTTGCCATAGACAAAAAGGTTGTCACCTCCATTGGCCAAATAAAATATCACTAACCACATGTTTTGAAGAAAAGAAGTTGATTTTCTCACACTTTCAGAGGCTGGAAGGCTAAGATGGAGGTGCTAGCAGGGTCTGGTTCTGGTGAGGGCTCTGATCCATCTTCTCACTGTGTGTTCTGAGGCCTTTCCTAGGTGTGAGTAAAGGAAGACACAGAGACAGACATAATGCAGAATCGTCCTTTACTTAGAAGATCCCCCAGGCAAGAACCTGATCTAATCTTAACTCCTTTCTAAAAGTCTTCTCTCCAAATTCAGTCACATGGGGGTGAGAGCCCCCTACAGGTGTGGAGGACAATCATGCAGGACCACAACATTGTGTACAGATGAGCACCAGAATATGTCACCAAGGCTTTCCTTCCCAAACCAGAGCCAGGGCTGGATGGGGCTGGTGTGTTCTGTTTTCCCAACCCCTATCCCTGATCACTTCTTGATCTAGTTTGAAAGTAAAACTAGGTTAATTTCTTTCTTCCTATTGGAATCCGTCTCTCTCTAGCAGGCCAAATGGAATCTGAGCAGTGAAGATACATTGTGGTTTTACAACTGCAAAAATAGCTCAGCACGTAGAATGTACATTGATCAGCTTTGGGCAGGAATGGCAAAGACCAAGAAATAGGACTGCTCAAAATCTATGGCTCAAGCCTGTAATCCTAGCTACTTAGGAGGCAGAAATCTAGAGCTCATGATTCTCAGCCAGTCAGGCCATAAAAGTTCATGAGACACTCCCTTCCCCCACCCCCTACATCTCAACCAATGTCTGAGCACTGTGGCAGGTGACTGCTGTTGCAACTACCCGGGAAGCACACTGGTCAGGTGCAATGGTACAAGCCAGTCATCTCAGTGACATGGAGACATACAAATAAGATCACAGCCTGGACATAAAATAAGACTCTATTTTGAAAATACACAATACAAAAAAAAAAAAAAGGCTGGTGAGGTGGGTCAAGTGGTTAGAGTACCTGCCTTGAACGTGTGAAACTCCGAATTAAAAACCCAGAACCACAAAAAAGAAACAAGCATACATACATAAAAACTGTCTTGTTGAACTCTCCCCTTCAGATGGTTTACTAATGAAGTACAGAAGGGCTTGGGGATATCTGAAGTGAGCCCGAGCATAGCATTAAGATCGCTCCTAAGGAGACGCTGCCCATACACACTGCAGTCAGCCCATCCATGCTGTTCCTGCCCTGAAATCTCCATCTCTAAATCAGTGATGTTTATTACATTTAAAATGAAAACTACGCAGGCACTGATGGCTTGTGCCTGTAATCTTAGCTACTCAGGAGGCTGAGATCTGAAGATCAATGTTTGAAGCCAGCTCAGGGAAGGAAAGTCCATGGGACCATTATCTCCAGTTAACCAGCAAAAAACTACAAGTAGAGTTATGGCTTATTGGTAGAGTGCCAATCAAGTGAAAAGGCCAGAAGAGAGAATGAGGCCCAGGGTTCAAGCCCCAGTACCAACAAGGAAGGAAGGGAGGGAGGGAGGGAGGAAAAAAGGAAACAAACTTGCCAACAAATTAGCTATATAAAGTACCAAAACAGATCTTAGAAAGTGAAAGCATCTCACTTCCCCACGCCCCCCCCCAAAAAAATACCCCAGTGCTTCACAAGCCTCAGGAGCTGCTCAGATGAGCTGAGGATAGGTTTTCACCCTGAGCAGCCATGCTGTACCTATGGCCATAGGCGTGGAACGGAACCATGGCTTTCCACGGCTGTCTCTCAGTGAAAGCTCCCACCGCCTGTTGTCTTGGAAGGCAGAGGCAGCAGCATGGCCTCCCCCTCCTTGTTTACAATGCAACCCCACAACATTGGCGAGCAGCATCAACAGTGTCTGTTGTTTTCATGGAAAGGATGTGTTGACATGTACTCTCTAGCTGGGAATATAAACACGATGCTGCCAGCCAGGAGTGCAGAAGGGTGAGCAGGTACCCGCAGCTTACCAGGGGCAGATGTTTAAACTTGACAGGAGCAGTAATTAACAGAACCTCAGAAACCAGGGCCTCCCCGGGAACCAATTAATAATTTGGTGGGGGGAGATGTGATATGCAAATTTCCCCCTACCAACCACTTCAGAGCGACACCTCCATGCTGTTCCACCCCATGGACTGAGCTGGGGAGTCATTTGTAACAGCCCTGTGGTGTGGATGTGAACAAATCATAATTAGGCAAATGAAGTGAGTGTTGCATGTACGTCAATTACTTTCTGATCACAAGATGTACATAGATTGGTAGCACCTTTGTTGCCCAGGGAAGGCTTCATCTCCAGTGTAGTGATTGCTGGCCTCACCTCCTCCTCCACCCCCAAGCCTCTGCCCCCTCTTAATTCTGCTTTGGTTACTCACCCCAGTTTATTTACTTTATAGCAACTGTATACATATATATATATATATATATATATATATATATATATACACACACACACACACACACACACACACACACAGTTTTCTGACTTTTCAAAAGTAAAGAACCCTTTAGTGTGCTTCAAATAGTGTGTATAATCGCCAGGATATAGCATAGATTGCTCTTTCAGCTACAGCAGTGATAACATCCATTTCCTTTCCCACTGAGGTAAAGAACATAAAATAAGGCCATGTGAAAGGATGCCAGGCACAAGTTGGGACTTCCCCACAGAGCAAATTATTTGGGGAAGGCACATGATTCAATATAATTGTCCCGAGTGAGGTCCCCCTACTGTGGGTTTATGTGGTATTGAGTCATCCCACTAAGAAAAAGCCTTACAGGAAATGTAGTTAAATCATCAGCCCCTCTGGTCTTGCTGCTGAGGCAGGGAATAAGGCATTAACCCTCCCACTCTGTTGTCATATCCTGTAGAGCTGTCCAAATTTGCATTCTCAAATTTTAGAGAAGCAAAGCAAAACAATTGCTTTACTGTGTAAGGCCCCAACAGGAAAAGAATAAATAAAAGCAAACTTCAGGCCTCCACTGTAATTTAGCCTGAATGGTTTCTCTGTCAATGTTCCAATGCTAAATCTTCATTCACCTACAATTATTATGACTCCAAAGAAGCCATGACCTATTTTTCACTCTGGCAAAATTGACTGGTTCAGAGGTGATGGGTTTATAGGCCAGAGAGTCACTGGGACTGAGCAGCTTGAGCTGGCTGGACCCACAGGGTGGAGTTCATGTTGCCCTGGGCCAGCAGTTGGCTCCCAGGGCACAGGGGAAGCTAGCTGCTGGGAGTGAGGCTGGGTGCCAGTGGGTTCCAGGCTAGAGAGTCTCAGCCGTGGACATTGGTGTCTGGCTTGCCCTCTCTCATACGTGGATCAAGGCAAAGGGGCGTAAGCTGTGCTGAGACGTGACTTAGCTGTGGGCAACAGCCCCTGCAGGGACTAAATCAAAATACTTAACCAGAATGTGAGTCAGATATGAAGGCTGAATGAAAAACCAGAAAGCCATCTGAAGAGAAGATCAAGGAGAAGAGGAGGAGAATGACCCAAGCATGAGAGACTGCAGCTAGGCTCCCCAGAAATGGGGGAGAGAAAGGAGGATCTAGAAGCCAATGGCTGGGGTTGTATTCAGTGTGAGGCCTTGTGAAGCCCAGGCTTGGCAGCTGTTTCCAGTGACAAGACCAGGGCTGGGGAACATGCTGAGCTGATCTAGACAGACACAGAAACTTGGGAGGAAATGGCCACCACTAAAATACCCTCTCCCAGACGTTTACATATATCCTCTTGTTTCACATTTTGGATCTCATTAAGCTTCATTATGGGAAAGAAATCTCTAATGTATTATACCCCAGTTTAGTAATTCTCAAACATGAATGGAGATTATAAATATTAAAGAGTGATAAAAGTCTATCTTTGCCCAGGCCCTAACCATGAAGACTAATATATCCCATGTCAAAATAATCCCAGTGAAGGATGTCAGTGTGAAGCCAGGATGGACAAGCAGCCAGTCCTGCTCAGAAGATCTCCTGGACCTACTATTACAAATGGAAGCTTTTTGTCTCCAGGAGCTGGTTAGAAACATGAAATCTCAGTTGTCACCCCAAACTTACTCTATAAGAAACACCATTTCAACAAGATCTCCTCCTGATTTATACACACATCCAGACACAGCGCTATTTCATCCAAAAGTTAGGCACATACAGAGATCCTTCTCCAAGGATAGGACTTGGTCCTATCCTTATACCAAGGATAGGTATAAGTCAGTGGGAGCAACCAGAAGGAAGACTAGGTGGTGTCAACAGCAGAGACTTATTTTCTCACAGTCCTGGGGGCTTCAACCCTGAAACTGGAATGTTGACAGAGTTGATTTCTTCCTAGGGTTGAGAGCAGAGGACCTGCTCCAATGAGCCCTTGCATTAGTCCCTAGATGGCCATTCTCATGTTCATGAGGTGTTCTCCTTGGTAAAGTGTCTGCATTCATGTTTTTTTCTTTTTAGAAGGACAAGAGTCAGTTCACAGACCCAGACTTTTATAGTATGCCTAATTCTGATTTCATTAATTATATCTGAAACAAACTAGTATCCAAATGAGGTCCCATTCTCAGGTACTAGGGATGAGAGTTTTATATTTGTTTGTTTGGCAGTCCTAGGGCTTGAGCTTAGGCCTTGTGCATGATAGGCAGGCGCTCTACCATTTGAGCCACATCCCAGTCCTTTGGTTTTCATTTCTGTTTTGTTGTTGTTGTTGTGTTGTTTCAGGATCTAGAGAGCATCCTGGCATTTGCGTTTCTTTCTGTCTTTTGTTGTCTTTGAATACACATATTGAATGTAAAGACTATATTTGCTCACCCTTTCTCCCTCTATTTGTGCCCCCCTACTCCCCCCCCCGCCTCTTACCTCCTCACAACAAAACATGTTTCAGCTTCCTGGTATTCCTTTTCATTATTTTTCTAATAGGGTCTCGAACTTATGTCCAGGCCAGCCTAGACCACGATTCTTTATTTATACTTCCTATTTAGCTGGGATTGCAGGTGCTTTTTATTGGTTGAGATGAGGGTCTTACAAACTTTTATTCCCCCAAACTGTTCTTGAACAACCATCTTCCCAAACCTCCCTCTCTCAACTACCTAGGATTATAAGCATGAATTGTCATGCCTGGCCTGGGCCTAGAACTGCTATATGTTAACTAAAGGAGATAGGCAGATGAGATTCTAGTATGCCAAAGCAACATGAATCTCTCCATCCTGGAGGCATCCTGGAGGTGGATTTTGAGACTAAAATAAGGGCTGAGGCCTTTAATCATATAATGAATTTCTTGTAAAGTCAATCCAGGATTCCTCAACCTCAGATCAGGGACACTTGGGGCTGGCCAGCTCTGCCATGGAGAAGCAGTTTCACATGCCACAGGATGTTGAACTCTAGGATATGCAGCAGCTCTTTCTCAGTAGGACAAGTAACTGGATATATATGTAAATGTCTCCAGACATTGCCAGTGGCCACCTGCCAGATCCCAGGGAAGTCATCCAGGATGAGAACCACAGAGCTAAGCAATAACAAAAGCAGTCAGTGGTCAGCTCTGGCCTAACCAGTCCCACCTCCCTTCTCCCAATACCTGTGTTCTTATTACTATCATGTACAAGTTCCTATCTTGACTAAAATGACATTTGTATAGATGCTATGATTCAGCTTTTTCCTTGTTTTTGTAGTGGTCACAATTGTTCTATACAAAAGAGTAAGAAATAAAAGACAATGTGCTGGATACTTCTAAATCATTTGTGAAGACGATTGTAAGTTTGTTGTGTTGCACAATAATGTTTGCTAAGACTCAGCCAAAAGTGTTCTCAAGCCCAAGTGAATGTGATAGGAAAGAAAAGTAAATCTGTAGCCTTACTCTCTTTGACGTTTCTTGAAATTATATGCTATGCTTTACAACAAGTGATAAGTGACATGGTTTTCTGAAATGGAAAAATTATACATGTGCATTTTGTGTATATACATGTATGCATATTCACTTATTTCTGTATATTACCTATATATTCATATAGGATGTATGTACTTGTATATATACTCATATAATAGAGACAGATATTTCAATTTTGGTTGCCTCAAATCCAGCTGAATGGAGAGAGAGAGAGAGAGAGAAATAAAGAGAGAAATAAAGAGAGAGAAATGTCTGTACTGGGGCTTGAACTCAGGACCTGAAGCTCTTGCTCAGCCTTTTCTTCTCACACCTGGCATTCTTCTACTTGAGCCATGCCTCCAGTTCTAGTTTTGTGCTATTTGGAGATAAGATCCTCTCAGATTTGTCTACCCAGGATCCTCAGATCTTAGCTTCCTCAGAAGCTAGGATTATAGGTATAAGCCACTGGCACCCAGCTAGAATGTGACTTTATGAAAAAAAGAAAAAGCTATTATTATATCAACATCTGTTGGATACATTTAGATTGCCTTTGACAATCACTGGTGCATTATCCATAGTAGATGCCTAGTAAATGGTCTCAGATAATAAAAGAGGTTGAATTTCCCAGGTGGCAAGGTTGATGGTTAGATTCAGAAATTGAATCAAACTGAAAAACTATACACTTGCTATTCTTGAGCATCTTGGTCTGTGGGCTGATAGCAGGTCGATGATGTGTATCTATGGTACATGGTGTAACCAAACCAGAATGTCATCAGTTATCTATTTGGGAGCCTCTCCCTCCAGGGCATGCAGTCATCTGGCACAAGGGATTGGGGAAATAAGATGTTCTAGAACAAGCCAGTCCAAAGCATGGCAGGTAGACAAGAGATGCTGTATAGGCTATTTCATTATCAATGTCCAACCAGCATGGTTTGAGATTCTGTCCTAGGCATTATAGATCAGAGGTGATAGACTAGAATTCTGCTATCTTTGGGGAACGTATAGCCCCAGTGGAGATATGTTAATAGCATATCTTAATATGTTCATAACATGTTAATAACAATGATGTATGGTAGTGCATGTAATCCCAGCTACTCAGGAGGTGGAAGGTCTTCAGTGTGATGTCAGCCCAAGCAATGTTAGTGATACTCCATCTCAAAACCAAAACAAAACAGTTTAAATGGACAGGTGTGTGTGTGTGTGTGTGTGTGTGTATGTGTGTGTGTGTAGTTGTTGTATAGAGAAGTAGGGAACAAATTGTTGGGGATAAGGGAAAGCACAAGAGATTACTTTGTGTGTACTTGAGTACTGGTACTGAATTCAGGGTCTGGACACTGTCCTTTAGCTTTTTTGCCCAAGGCTAGCACTTTTCCACTTGAGCCACAGCTCCACTTTTAACTTTTTTGCTGGTTAATTGGAGATAAGAGTCTCATGACCTTTCCTAGATGGGCTAGCTTTAAACCTTAATCCTCAGCTCTCAGCCTCCTGAGTAACTAGGATTACAGGTATGAGCCATTGGTGACTGACAAGAGATGACTTGCACTGAGCCTTACAAGGTGCTTTTGTACTCAACTAAATGGAACAGTGAAGGAGAGGGAAGTGACGCAGGAAGATGCATGCATAGAAGAGGGCATACACGGCAGTTAAGCTTCAGAAGCAACCAGGAACTCACAGTTGGCTGGGGCTCTGGACAGGCAAGACTTAAACCATAGGAAAGTGCAGATAATGATGGGCTTCTAAGCCCTACAAAGGAGTGTGGGTTTTATTCTAAAGGCAGTGGGAAGCCACTAAAAGAGAAAAGTAATAAAACACTCCTATTGATTTTAGAAGATGAAGCAGCAAAGAATACGTGGTCAAGTGCTGCTCTCTGGGATAGTGAGACCTTTCATTTCTATGAAAATGATGGACCACCATAATAGCTACTTTAGACCCAAATAGCCACAAGTGCACCTTCAGATCAATAAGAGCGCCAGTAAGAAAGGAAGGAGGGGGAGAGAGAGGACCCCAGCTGCCATCTTCCAAATTCCCCTTGACAGCCAAGGGTCAGTCCTGAGCTCAGCTGAGAGCTGGCTACAAAAGCGAAGTGCAGAGTCAGAAGCACACCTGTAATCCTAGCTACTCAGAAGGCTGAGATCCAAGGATCATGGTTCAAAGTCAGCCCAGGCAGGATCATCCACGAGACGCCCATCTCCACCAAACTACCAAAAAAAAAAAAAAAAAGCCAGAAGAAGAGCTGTGATCAAATGCTAGCCTTGAGCAAAAGAAGCTTAGGGACAGTGCCCAGGCCTCAGGACAGAAGAAAAAAAAAGTTGTGGTGCAGCACAGAGAATGACACACGTGCCAGTGATGAAGTCACCTACGGCTAGAGTGAGTGACCCTTCCTTCTCTGGGAAGCCCTGCCTTGGCTGTCACTGTTGACCTACGGAAGGCTAGACCCCCTGACCGCAGCTGAGCCTGGGAGGTAGGCGTTAGCCAAGACTTTTGTGCACTAGAATGGTTAGTATTGACTCTCATCAAAGTTAGGGTTCCAGAGATGAAGCACAGTCCCTCCTTCCTGTCAAGTCCCAGAACTGATACTACCCCAGCCCTATCTTTGTTGTTCAGCTCTTCCATAGATGTGGTGAGCTCTCTAATGGACTTTCAATAGACCCCTGCCTTTGTGAGGGGGAGAGAGAGGAGCAGAGTAATGCAGAGATGGCCATGTTGAAAGTAACCTGCTGCTATGCTTCTCCTCTGATGGAAGCAACGGCGCCCCTTGTGGCAACAGTCCTGCATTGCAACACTTGAACATCTTGGCCAGTTCCTTCCTTCCCATCCACAATAGAAGACATGGCCTTTGACAGTCACCAAGGCATCTGTTTCTACAGAGTGCTGTGGTCCCAGACATCCATACGAAGGCCTGGCCAGCCAGGCAGAGCCAAGCCAGCTGTCAATAGGACTGCCCAGCTCTCTGCTTATTTCTTTTCCTCCCCTTCCACTTTTTCCCAGGGAAAAAGTGTTTCTGCCCATTTCCCCTGTCCCTGACACTTGAGCAATAAGAAAAGCAAGATGTGGAACAGAACAGATTAGGAAAGGGGAAAATCTGAGAGGAATTCCCAACGTGACAGGCTCTGCCCTTTTATATGTGGCCTTTAATACCCATTATATAATTTCATGTCAGGTCATGGCTGGGAGGAGGAAGCTATCACCCAGCTTCACTATTAGTAATTTGTTGTGAGCTGTGTGGAATTATGTCCAGTTTCTGAATTTCACATTTTCTTATTTAATATGTATTTCTATGATGTGCAGACCTAATTAAAATTCTGAGTTAATGTATCTGAATATATATTTCTATAATGTGTAAGACGACTTAATTTAGCATAATTATCAAGATGAACCACATTGAACATTACAAGAAAATTGCAACCTGCCAGAAAACAAGAGGGCTCGCATTACAGCATAGTCCTCACCCTCGGAGACCCCTCCCCCCCACTGTAGAGGCCACATAATGCACATAAACCGTCACTCCCGGTCTGATGCTGCATTGGTGATTTAATTATTGTCAAGTGAAATAGCTAACAAAGAAGGGTAAATAAAAATAACTTCTTGAATCCTCCAAAGGGTATAAATTTTAACCTCCCAATACATGACAGCAAATGTAAGCAAGATTTCCAATGATGGAGTTGACTGAATGAATTCACACACTTCAACCTTTGAGGCTAGAAATAGGCTCATTGCTCAAGTGTCAGGGACAGGGGAAATGGGCAGAAAGACAACATACTTGTAGTTCTTCTCAAGTCCAGGGATGGCTTTTCATACCACTCTTCCTGGGAATTCGTAAACTTGTTTCTTATTAACAACCATCAGTGGATCCTGGGTGCAGGTAGTATCTCCTCAACCCTTTCCCTAAACCTGCTGTGCTTATATAACATTTCTCCATCTGATTTGGCTTGGTTTTCTTTTGTCCCAATTTCCTTTTTTCTTTTATTTTTATCAAAAAAATGTTATGCCTGTACTGGGGTTTGAACTCAGGGCCTTGTACTCTCGTTTGGCTTTTTTGCTCAAGGATGGTGTTCTACCACTTGAGCTGCATCTCCGTTTCCTTCCAACTTTTTGCCAGTTAACTGGAGATAAGAGTCTCTCGGATTTGTCTACTGGTTGTCAGGCTGGCTTTGAACCTCAGTCCTCAAATCTCAGTCACCTGAGTAGCCAGGATTACAGCTGTGAGCCACTGGTACCTGGTGCTTCTATTTTCTTAATATGGACTAGATAAACTCTGCAGACAGAAATGCTATTAAATGTTCACTAGACTCCCATCTGTATATTTCCTGGTTCATCATTCATTCACAGTCAAACCCTGATCGCCAAGCTATGTTATTATTGTCCCTTTCTCCAAATCCCCAACATGCTGGCCTCTAAGTCCCTCCTGAGCTTCAGTCCAGTGCCAAGCACAAAGCCAGCGCCTATTAGGGACTTGATGTACCTTTGTGGGAGGGCAGACCACCCGGTAATGATCTTCCTACCCATCATCTTCTCAATGCTCTACTTCCCAACTCTCTCCCACCTTGGCTCCTCAGAGGTCTTGTGTGTGACAGCTTTCATCACTGTTCTTTCACTGTCCTACTAACCAACATGGCTGCAAACCAAAAGAAATTGTTCTGCAAAACAACCACAAGAAAACACCAGAGGCCAAACTGGACAACCTAACATGTTGTATAACTTGGCTGGGAGGACTTCTCCCTAGACAGCAAGGCAGATCCCATCCATCACACAAGAGCTCTTTTTTTCTTTTGTCAGTTGTGGGGCTTGAACTCAGGGCTTAGGAGCTGTCCCTAAGATTTTCTGCTCAAGGCTAGTGTTCTACCACTTTGACCCACAGCTCCATTTCCAGTTTTCTGGTGGTTTATTGGAGATAAGAGCCTCATGGACTTTCCTGCCTGGGCTGACTTCAAGATCCTCAGATCCTAGCCTCCTGAGTGGCTAGGATTACAGGCATGAGCCACAAGCACCTGGCTCCATTATTATTATTATTACTATTACTATTTTATTTTGGTCAATCATGGGGCTTGAACTCTGGGCCTGAGTTCTGTCCTTCAACTCTTCAGCTCAAGGTGAGTGCTCTGCCACTTAAACCACAGCACCACTTCTGGTTTTCTGGTGGTTAATTGGAGATAAGAGTCTCATATACATTCCTGCCTGGGCTGGCTTTGAACCACAATCCTCAGATCTCAGCCTCCTGAGTTGCTAGGGTTACAGGCGTGAGCCACGAGTGTCCAGCTTCTCCATTATTATAATTTCCCATTTTGGTGCAGCAAATATTACCACTTAAAAAATGTTTTCTGTTGTTGGTTTTGTTTTATTTTGACATTACTAGGGTTTGAATCCAGGGCTTCCTACTTGATAGATAACTACTCTACCACTGAGTCACTCTTCTTACACTGATTGTTTTTTAGATCATCTTGCTTCCTGCCGGGACACATGTGATCCATCTATTTCAAGCTTCCTATCCTATTTAGGATGACAAGTATGTGTCACTATGGCCATCTATGGGTTGAAAAGAACTCTCTCAAACTTTCCTGCACAGGCAAGCCTGGAACTACAACCCCTCGGATCTCAGCCTCCCAAATTGACTGGATTAACAAGTATGAACCACCTGTTCCTAACCTGTTCCGCTTCTTGGATCTGTGCTAGCAATTCAAATTCCCACTTTTTCTGGCTTCTCGTGTTCTTCAAGGTAGAGAGCCCCCATACAAGCTCTTCTTTTTCTATGGCTCACCTCCTAGCACATAGCTTTGATGTGGGATATTGCCAAATGTATCCAGCCCCGAAAGCTAGGTGCCAAGCAGGGAGGATGAGGGTGGGGGAGGGGAGGGGAGATTCATGTGACTCAACTGCTTCCATCTGCCTATTTCTCTTAATTTCCTGAAATTTTTTTTTCCCAGAGAGACTGTAATGGTAACATCCATTTGATTTGTAGCCAAGATTGATCCTGGCCAAAACTACCCTGTGCCCCCCTTTCTTTCTGAGGTCATACTCGAGTGCTCCTCTCTGAGTGCAGTGTCCTTGGCTTGCCCTTTATCCAACCTCCAGGAGCCTCATCCACATCTGCTCTTTGACTCTCCATCATCCCCTCTTCCTTGCCCAACAAAGTTTTCTTCTCCCCATCAAAACTTCCATTCTCAGCCAGCCACCAGTATCTCACATCATAATCTCACTCAGTAGGCTAAAAGCTGAGAATCACAGTTTGAAGCCAGCATGGGTAAACAAGTCCATGAGATGCTTATCTCCGATTAACTAGCAAAAAGCTAGAAGTGAGTTGTGGCTCAAATGAACAAAAAAGGAAGAACGTGCGTGCGTGTGTGTGCGCGCACACACACACACACAAATACACATAAGACTTTATCATCCTTGTTTTTCTAAAAAGACTGATCTCAGCTAGATGCTTGAGGGAGAAAGGGGGCATCATCTCTTCTTTGCCCAGGCTGCCAACTTGAACTATGCGTGTTTAATGGCTTCAGCCTGGTCTGTGGGGTTCAGAGGGCTGTGGACTGTGACTTCATGCAGATTCAAACCAGCTTGTCACTGAACCATCAGATTCAGACACCTTTCCAGAAGAACAAGGTGCCAACATTTTTCTTTGGCATTGGGCTTAGTGGGCATCTGGTCTTGGTAGCAGTAAGTACCCAATTTCACCAAGTCACTCATGCGTCCCACAGCCTTCATAAAGCCAGAAGTGGAGCAAGAGAGCAATATGATATAGTGTATAGCACATGCACATGCACACGCACACACACAGCTACTGTGTGAAACTAACTTTCTCAGTCCAGGACTCATGACAATACGGAGGGAATGCAGTCAAGTTACATTAAGGTTTCAAACAAATATACAAGCAATTTTCAATTTGCCTCAAACTATAAGCAAATATAAAGATTAGAACAAGGTTCAAAACCCAGTTTTGGTTTGAATTTACTAACTTTGGTATTAAATCACTATTAACTTCTTTTTTTGAGACAAGTTTTTACTATCTAACCTAAGCTGGCCTTGAACTTGTGAACCCCTTTACCTTAACCTCCTAAATGCTGGGATTATAGCATTCACGATGTTTGGTGCAATCTCTATTCATTGTTTATTCTCCATGAACTCTTATTTTGTTAGCATGCCTGTGGCCATCTCATGTTCGGGTGATAATTGGTATCATGACCCTTCAGCCAACAGAGGCCTTTGTCCTGCATCATCATCAATATCATTTGAGAGCGTCATAGTCAGATGATATAAGAGGTATGAGATGAGGGACTGGACATATGGAAATGATCACTAAAAACTCATTGTATATGAGGGCTCAAACCACAAGCAAACAGAGAGATCAGAACAGAGAGATGGAAACACAGGAAGGACATCAGGGTTGAACTTAAAAAAGACTGACCTGGTGGGTTATTTTGTGTCAGTCCTGAGACTTGAACTTAGATGCCTGGGCCCTGTCCCTGAGCTTCTTTTGCTCAAGGCTTGTGTTCTATTACTTGAGCCACAGCTCTACTTCTCACATTTTTGGTAGTTTGGTGGAGATAATAGTCTCTGATCATCAGATCTCAACCTCCTGAGTAGCTAGAATTATAGGCATGAGCCCCTCGAGCCTAGCTGAATGTGGTGGGTTATTAAAAGTTCACCAAAGAGGGGCTGGGTGGCTCAGTGATAGAGTGCTTGCTTTACATGCATGAGGCCCTGGGTTTGATTCCTCAGCACCACATAAGCAGAAAAAGCCATAAGTGGCTGTGGCTCAAGTGGTAGAGCGTTAGTCTTGAGCTGAAGAGCTGAGGGACAGCACTCAGGCCCAGAGTTCAGGCCTCACAACCAACAACAACAGCAGCAAAAAGATCACCCAAGAGGCCAGGGGCACAGAGTGCTGGAGATGATGGCTGGCAGGGTCTGCTGTGGACCACTGTCCCAAAGGGGCTCCAGTATGGGACATCCGTCTAATGTGGTAATGGGAGCAACATGCGTTGACAAGTTCTGATTCTCTGCTCACCTCTTGGCCCTCTGATAATTGGACCTCTTTACAACATGCAACAGCCGAAGATTACAGCCTGAGCCACCAGCACCCAGCTACAGCTTCAAGTTTTTGTTGTTGTTTTTTTAAACAAGGTTGTCAGTGTTTTTAATGGTATTATTTAGTGACGATCTGAAAATGACTTCATACTGCAAGTATTTGGACTACTTAAAAATAATCTTTAAGCTGCTAAATTAGATTCCTACTTGTCCACTGTTTGCTCTTAGAGTACACATTGCTATTGGGTGGCCATCCCGCTGGGCACGGAGCATGCCTCTGAAGTTATGAAGGTGTTCTGTTAGTGTGGAAAATGCAACTTCCTACCAAGGAAGCTCACATAGAACGCGGTGGATGGAATCACGGAGTGGAGGGGCTTTAATGTGTGGAGGAAAGAGCAACCCCTTTGTAAGAGTTGCTCTTGGCCTTTCTAAGAGCCAACTGTTTGGAGTACCCCATCTTTTCTCCCTCTCTACTCCCATGAGATTCCAGGGAGAAAGCCTTTAGAGCCATACATGACATTCTGGTCATTCTTTCTCAAATGCAGAAAAACATGTTATATTTTGGATCCCAAAATTGAACATTGCAATGCAGGTGGACCAGCTAAGTTCTTTTTCCTGAAACACCCGCCGTTCATCATTGTGGCAGGACAGGTGAAGTTACCTGGGGTGGGGGCGGGGGGAAATCTATGAAGCAGAGCTAGCTTTGTTAGTTTTAGAATATAAAAAATGTTTGAGTAATATTAGGAAGAGCAAGAGAAAAATATGGGGGGGGAGGTTGGAGGAATGGATGGATATGTGTGCACTCACTCACTGGGGATGTAGCTCAAGAGTACTTACCTAGCAAATACCAATCCTGCTTCAATCCCCAGCACAGCATACAGCTTCTCTCTATTAAGTATATCTCCATGCTATTTTGTTAGAGACTTAGGCTAGGCATGGTGGTACACACTGTAATCCCAGCACTAGGGAGGTTGTGGTAGAATTGTGAATTGAAGGCCATCCTGGACTGCACAGATCATCTCAACAAAGCAAGCAAAACCCTTACTTCATTAAGAAAATGGAGACAGCTCAAGGAAAATCAGCCTAAAATAAAATCTATATTTAATTTTTCTTTCTTTCTTCTTATTATTATTGTTTTGTTGGTCGTGGGGCTTGAACTCTGGACCTGAGCACTGTCCCTCAGCTCTTCAGCTCTCGGTGAGTGCTCTACCACTTGAGCTACAGCGCCACTTCTGGTTTTCTGTTGGCTATTGGAGATGAGAGCTTCATGGACTTTCCTGCCTGGGCTGGCTTTGAACTGCAATCCTCAGATCTCAGCCTCCTGAGTAGCTAGGATTAGAGGCGTGAGCCACCGGCGCCCGGCTTCTTTATTTTTAACTTTTCAACTGGAAAAAAAAACTTATGAAAGTAATTAGGGTCCTTCCAACTTACAGAAGGGATTAGATATAAAGAATCAAGTGTAAGATATATATTGGAGAACTACAGCATTTTAGAATATTTAGGGCATAACAATTACTAAGACAATATGAAGTCCCTCTATTTTTGACAAGTTCCAGGATCATCAGAAGGGGTGCTTCAAGCTGCACATGTCATGGCTCATGTCTGTAATCTTAGCTACTTGGGAGGCTGGGAAAGGGAAGATCATAGTTTGAGGAAGTTCAGGCAGAAAAGTTTGTCAGTGACCCCCTTCTCGGTGATGTGTGCCTTTTATCCTAAACTTAAGTGGGAGGCTAAGACTGGGAGGATCATAGATCCAGGCCAGCCCAGGCAGAAAAATCTGTGAGACTTCACCTTAATGAAGAGAAACAGGCATGATGGCACACACCTGTCTTCTCAGCTACAGCTGGGAAGCCTAAAATAAGTAGATCACAGTCCAGGCACACGCCTGGGCAGGAAGTAAGACTCTGTCTCAAAAATAACAAAATAAAAGGGTTGAGGACAAAGCTCATCAGTAGATGTGGTTTTGAACAGGCTGGCAACAGTTCGTGGATTAAAAAAGCAGAACACCAAGCTGGGTGAGCTGCTCACACCTGTAATCCCAGCACTTTGGATGCTGAGGCAGAAGGATTTCACTGCAGAGTGAACCCCTGTCTCAAGCAACACAGGCAGAATATAAAGTTGAATGTGTTGAATGTGTGATGTGAAGTTTGCAAACAACAAAACAAATCACGGAAAATGACTTATCATTATCAACAAAATTTATTCCTTAGGGGGATATTTGAGCAATTCTGACTTCCTTTATTGTATCTTTTCCCCTGTTTTCCAAATTTTTATGATGAGCATATGCTATTCTCTTCCCTCCCTCCCTCCTTCTGTTCTTTCCTTCCTGCCTTTCTCTCTCTTTCTCTCCCTTCTTTCTTTCTCTCTCTTCTTTCTTTCCTTCTTTCTTACTTTCTCTCTTTCTATCTTTCCCCCATCCCTCACCCCCTCATTCCCCTTAGCAATATGCCAGGTTCTGAGAGGAAGCAAGTGCGTATTACAGAGTCCTCCTAGGATGCATCGCTCATACCTTATAACTTCTGAAGTACAGCTGTAGACACACTGGAGGATTCCTTTCACACATTACCAAGAACAGCAGAGCAGGGCAGAGGGGGCTGTTCTGATGTCGCTCACCATCACCGCCATCACCATCACCATCACCATCACTACTACTACCATCACAATCACCAGCACCATCAATCACCATCATCACCACCATCACCATCACCATCACTACTACTACCATCACCATCACCAGCACCATCATCCCCACAACTCCACCATCATCACCACCACTGCCACTTTCATGATCACTATCACCAGTAACATTATCAATCTCCACTATCACTACCATCACCACATCACTACCATTATCACAGCTATCATTACCACCACCATCATCATCACCCTTCCTCCACCCCACCCATCACCATCATCACTATGACATTAGCACCACCCCCACCAATCAGATCATGATCATCCACTCCTCTTTGGAATTTTCACATGAAAGGCAGCCTGTGTCTGTCCCGACAGTGAGTTGTGGACACCACTGAACGGACATTCCCTTCAGGATAGAAACATGATAAAGTCTGTGGCACCTGTTTGGAGGTGGATGTGAGGGAGGCTGAATGAAGCACTGTCAGTTCTGGACCCTCTCCAGTGGCTCTGGAAACAGGCCTCGAGTCTGGCTGGGGGCAGTTTGGCTCTGGCTTCCTCTGAGCTGGCTGTGTGCTCCTGGTCCTGTGCAGCCTCGTGGCCCCTGATGACTGAGACCCCATCCACCTGCCTTTGCTCCTGGACGCTCCCATCACCGCTGAGGAGCAGCTCCTGAGGTTCCCAGCAAGGAACCCAAAGGTCCACCGGCCAGCAGACAAAAGTGCTTCCTGTTTCCGATCCAAATAGCTGGGGGAAGGGAGGGTGAATGCCTTGCTGCCCCGGGCCTTGACTTCAGCCCTCTTACTCTTTCTTCCTGTTCCTTTTTCCTTTTTTGTTGGGCTCAGAGGCAGCTTTCAAAAAGCAGCTGAATTAGCTTAGGACACAAAAAGGAAAAAGAAAGAAAAAAAATTGAAAAGATAAGTAAGCATCCAGAAACCTGGGAGAAAGGAAACCTTATGCACACAAGTCTGACCTCAGCTGACTCAAATAAGGTGTTCATTACCGAACAATTAGAGCCACCTACACAGGACAAAGTGAATTTGTAATCAACAGGTAGTAATAGCAGAACCCCTGGCACAGCCAAGGAACATTAGAGTGGATTAGCCACGAAGAGAGGATTAGAAAGAGCGAGACCCAGAACCCAGCAAAGGCCGTCCCAGCGGGCCAGCTGGCTAATGTTTGGGATAATAATTCCAAACATATTAAAATAAATTGTGAGAAAGAAAAGGCTGGAGGCAATGAAAGCAAGCTTCACACGATACTGTATATTGTGGATGAAATCATGCACATTTACAATAATCGCTTCCCCCCAGAGGTCGCAGTAAAGGAGCCACCAGCAGAGAGCAGTAGAATGCAGGCACAAAGCGCTCCACGTGCCAGCGCGAGTCATTAGGGGCCAGCCGGGGAACGGAAAATAAGAACCTGCCTAATGGAAACCTCGCTGCTCCTGTGTTTCTATGGCCTAAACATTAGTTCATAATGTCTAAATGGAAAGGTGATAGACTGTGTCTAATCTTGGATGGGGACCTCAATTGCCTGAAATGGTAGAGTCAGAGAGAAATGCTTCTGTTTCTTCGCTTCTGAGGAAGAGTCTTCAGCTGTAAGGGAAGGAGAGCAGTTGCAAGCTGACACAGGGCAGAGTGGCCATTTTCATCTTTGTCCCATTGTTTATCTTAAGTATCCAATACTCTCCCTCTCCCTCTTTCTCCTTCTCTCCCTCTCTCCTCTCTCATCTCTTCCCTCTCTCCTCTTTCTCCCCTCTATCTCCCTCTCTCCCCTTTCTCCGCTCTCTTCTCTTTCTCTTTTTCTTTCTCTCTCTCTCTCCTATTTGAAGCAGCTTTCTTCCAAGAAATCTTTTTTATTAATTAAAATACGCCCTTGAATAGGTTGAATCTCAAATATCCTTAAAAACTTGGTTTGGGCTGGGCTCTGGTGGTTCATGCCTATCATCCTAGCTACTCTGGAAGCTGAGATCTGAGGATCTCAGTTCAAAGCCAGCCCTGGCAGGAAAGTCTGTGAGACTCTTATCTCCAACTAACCACCAGAAAATCAAAAGTGGTGCCATGGCTGAAGTGATAGAGTGCTCGCCTTGAGCTGAGGAGCACAGGGATAGGGCCCAAGCCCAGAGTTCAAGCTCCACAACTGACAAAAAAAAGTTTTGGTTTGGCCAGGCACACTGTAATCTTAGCTACGCAGGAGGCTGAGATCTGAGGATCCTAGCTCAAAGCCAGCCCAGACACAAAAGCCTGTGACACCTCTATCTCCAGTTAACCACCAAAAAAGCTGAAAGTAGACTTGTGGCTCAAAGTGGTAGAATGCTAGCCCTGAGCAAAAAAGACTCAGGGACAGCCCTGAGTTCAAGCCCCAGTGTTGGCACCAAAAACAAAAAAAAAAGTGTTGGTTTCCAAGTGGTGTGTGTGTGTGTGTGTGTGTGTGTGTGTGTGTACTTTGAACTAGAGCCTAGTAGGTTTTCTGTACAGAGACGTCCTAGAAGGGCTGAAGCAAACCCTGTTGCTTCTGCTTTGTCTTCATGTCTCAGCTCTGAGGAGAACCTATAAGGTTCTGAAGCAGGCTTCTCTCTGCCGCAGTCTCCCAGCACAATGAGCTGCCTTGCTATATCTGGGCCAGCCAATCATAAACTAAAGACTCCAAAACCTTTTCTCTCTATAAGTTGATCATCTCAGGTATTTGTTCGGTAATAGAGAGCTGACTGACACATTATAACTCCTTCCATTTTTAGTAGAGTCCAGTGATGTGGAAAAACTGGCCTACATTGAGAAGCCACTGGGCCAAAGTTTCCTGTACTTATAGCAGACTACGTATTAGATGCTTTCTTCATGAAGTCTGAAATCCATGTATCCTTAACTTCCAAGTAACTGATAGTATCTTAAAGATACCATCTTATCTGACCTGATCTGAGGCAGTGCAAGGAATGAGTCTTCACTTCCAATTTCCTTCCTTCCTTCCTTCCTTCCTTCCTTCCTTCCTTCCTTCCTTCCTTCTTTCCTTTTAAATATCTAACTTATAGTAGACACTGTTCAAGATGAACAAAATTTGATTCTTGTCATCTGGTCTTCCTGGTTTATTGGAAAAGCAGTTATACAATGAATAATTAAGCAAATGGTTTAAGAAAAGTGTGAAGAACTTTTGTAAGACTTTATGGCAAGTCCCAAGAGAAAGTTTTGTTCTTGGTGGTCTTTAAAAGGACTGCTGTTGAAGGGGACTTAAAAGAATTCTCTATAGAGGATCTGAACGTGAAATTACCTTAAAGAAGGAGTAAGATGCCAGAAATCAAGGTTATATGTGGGAAGGTCATACAGGAAAGAGCAAGAAGGAAATGCACATTCAAGATCCTGGAAAGATGCCAGAGCATGCATGCAGCCTGTTGACTGGCTCATCAGTGTTTGAGATTGGAAGTGTTTTCTCCATTCCAGGGAGGAATGGAGAAAAGATGAAGGTGACAGAGAAGAAAATTGCTAGGAAGCAGTTCATACCCATTGTTCTGTATGGCCAAAGAATTTGGCCATGGCAGTTTTATGGATAGCAAGTGTGGTGTTCCTTGTGTTAATTATGCTCACACATTGTTTCCCTTCCAGTTAATTATTGCTTCCAACATATCTCAGTGTTTGTTCTGTGTAGTCTTGATTGAAGTTGATAGAAGAGATTCTCATGAGGGTGTGATGTAATAATTTACCTCTTTCAGATTTCTGAAGATATCAGTCCAAGATTAAATCTACTTCCCAATCCTTTGTTCCCTCCCCTACCCACCCTTCCAAAGTTTTGAGGATGTCTAGCAGGATCTAGCCTAAAAAACTAGGGATCTGGACCTGCTCAGATAAGTTTAAAAACTGAACTGCATCCCCAGCTTTGCCCACATATTGCACTGTAAGCATGAAACTCTGAAGGAGAATGTATCTTTGTAAAGACTAAGAAAAGGAAATCTAAGCCAAGCACAGGTAGCTCATGTTTGTAAGTGTAACTACTCAGAAGGCTGAGATCTGGAGAACTAAAGTTCAAAGCCAGCCGGAGGAATGGTTCAAGAGACAATGTCTGCCATTGGACAACAAAAAGCCAGGCTGGAGGTGTAGTTCAAGTAATAGAATGACAGCCATGAGCCAGAAAGTTACAAGCCTGTGCACTGAGAAAAAGAAAAGGGGAAGGAAGGAAGGAAAAAAGGGAAGGAGAGAGGGAGGGGGAGAGAGAGGGAGGGAGGGAAGGAGGAAGAAAGGGAAGGAGAGAGGGAAAAAAGAAAGAAAGGGAGGGAGGGAAAAAAGGAAAGAAAGAGAGAAAGGAAGGAAGGAAAAAAGGAAAAAGGAAGGAATAGGAATGGAAAGAGAGAGTGGGAAGGAAAGAGGAAAAAAGAAAATCCAATAGATTCAGTCTACAATTTAGTATTCCATAACAGAACTTTTTTATTTACTTATTTTTATTTAAGTCGTTGAACAAAGGAGTTGCCATTTATCAAAGCAGTTTATGAATGCAATGCATCTTGATCAATGTCATCCCTTTCAACATTCTCACCCATCCCTCCCCTACCCAACCCTCCCCTTAATTTTATAGAATATACACTGAATTCTTGATTGCATTCTCCCCCACTTAATTCATCCACCCCTTTCCCTTTGACCCCACTCAAGTACCTGCTTCCTGGCATTCATTTTGTTGAACTTTGCCTTTGCATAGCTAAGGAAGTATCCTATTTGAGATCTCCCTTGCATCTACCATATTTCAGTTAATATGTTTGTATCCACTTTAACACTACCCAACGTAATTACTTATAGGTCTATAAGCCAAATCTAGCTCCTATATACAGGGGAAAGTATTCATCCTTCGCCTATCTGGCCTGACTTCCTTCACTTACCATCAATTTTTCCAGGTCCTTTCTTTTTATTTAAAATTACTTATTTATGGAGTGATGGTTGTTGAAGCAAAATGAAACAACAAAATACTCTTACGTGCTCAAGCACAGGCCACAGGGGAGGGAGGGCCAACAGCTGCTCTGTCCCTCATTGGATGCAATCTCTCCAGCTCTGAGACTTCTTTCCTTTGGTAATCTGAGCAATCACATTTTCATCACAGAGCTCCAAAGGCAAGTGCACACATTCCACTGTGTGTCCACAATGGTCCCCTGGAAACCATCTTGTGAACTTAAAGCAATACCAAGTGTTGTATATTATCTTGTAGCATATTTTCTCATTGGGATGATGCTCTATTGGGAGAGGGGAGTTGAATCACCAAAGGCTTCCACTTTAGTAACTCATTAATGTGCTCTGAAATGTCCCAGAGAAATAGATACACAGCAACTGTCAGACTTTTTTTTTGCATGCTTTTAAAATTTACCTTCCAAATTCTATGGAATTGGCACATGTGCAGAGTCCCCAGACTAAGCAAGAGCATAAAGAGGAAAAGTAGTCTAACAAATCAATCCCATGTAAGAAGAATGCCCTTATTATTAATAACTTGTGGTAATAAAAATGTTCTTTTTAGAATTTAAAATAATTTGGGGAGAAATTGATTTGATGGCCCACAGCTTCCAGCATTCTCTATGAAAAAAACGGAGGCATTGAGAATAACTCGAAAAATCTTTGTATTCCCCCTTAAAATTAAGATTAGTCTTTTCCCACAGAGCCATCAGTCTGAATATTTAAGGTGCCATGAAGGATTCAGGTTACAGAGCACTGAGGTCTCTTATATTTCTTTTCTAATTTATTTTTGTTCTGTGATTCATTGTCATCTCTACCTTATCTCCCTTCTCCAAGGAGGATAATTGGGAAGAAGAAGGAAGCAGAGCTGGGAAATACTTATCTCCTTATTTCTTTACTCCTTTCTTAGTAGAAGGCATTTTGGAGCTGTTGCTTAGAATAGTCTTTAGGATCCTGCTGTCCATAAGAAGAAACTCAGATGATACTGGGATGGGCATTGGCCTGAACAGGGAGGATTAAAACTGTCCATCATTGTTGGACCCCCATTTCTCCCTGACCAGGAACCTGGAACTTAGACCCCGTAGTGAATGAAAAAAAAATCCCAAGAGTCCTGATCATTTCATCATGCAATTCTAGTTCTTCAAATATAAACAAGCTAAAGAAATACTTCTATTACTAAACAGAAGAAACCATCTCAGGACAAGAGGCCTAATAGGATCCCACAATTGTAAATAATAAAAAAAGTGCAAAGGAGCCCTGAAGGACAGCACTTTTTAGCAGAAGGATTGTGGCAATTAAACTTCCCTTTGGCACCTGTCTAAATGTTATTTTCTTTCTACAAAGAACAAATTGTATTTGGGCCTGTGCTATTTGTGAAGTGGTGTGAGACTTTTGTGCACAGCAAGGAATTGACTAGAGTTTTGTCCTATGTATTATAAAATAATACATTAATGACAATAACAGAGTGAAGATAGGATCATTTTTACTCATTTCTTTTTTTACTCATTTACCAAGTAAAGCAGGAAACAATTTCTCTACTGTACTGTGATTCTGATTTCTTCCAGTAGATGCCAGTGTTGTATAAAAGTCTATTATTGGGGCTTGAATACTTAAAAAAAAAAAATTGGTCCATAGATTTCTCCTTTCCAAGGGCCAGATCATAGGAATGGGGCAGGCAATAAATGGTATTACCTTCTGAGCTACAATGCAGATAGTAAATGACATTGATAGGAAAATCCTTTGACTTATAGATGTGGTTATTCGGACACTGGCTGGCTGGAGGCTTTTATCCACATTAACAGTATTTGAAAAGTTAGCCCTCTTTCTCCATCTACCTCCAAGTTTAACAACATTTGATTTAAAGAAAAAAAGTGTCTGAGAGCCTGTATTATGTTTCTGTCATTTTTCTTTATGGTATTCTACTCTGAGATACAGCTGTGAAGTAAAAGAATGGTTGGCACAATTTTTAAAAAATGTATTTCCTTAGCTTGTTTATATTTGAAGAACTAGAATTGCATGATGGAATGATCAGGACTCTTGGGATTTGATTTTTTTTTCATTCACTGGGTCTAAGTTCTAGGTGCCTGGTCAGGGAGAAATGGAGTCATCAACAAGTTCTAATCCTGTGCCCAAAGGATTAGATGTTTTCTTGCACAGCCTGCTGACAGAACAGAACCTCCATAAATGGTAGTTGTTGGTATTAAAAATCTACATTGCTACAGGGTCAGAGTAATTGAAAAATAAATCAGTGATTAAATTGTGATATTATTCAATCTTCCAATGTTGCCTTGAGCTGAAAAAAATGATATTTTGTTCCAACCTTGAAATGAGATTGGATTTATTTCTTTCAATCTGAAACCTAGGCATCATATCAAATTAATGTCCTGGAGAATGGTCTTTACCGGAAGCCAAGTGCTGTTTTACAAAAGGAAGACACTGACTGCTTACGCACATGAGTTGATGGTAGAGGGGGGTATTTGTTCAGCATGGCAATGGTGACTCAGTACTTCGCATCCAAATGGTTCTTATAGATTCTAAGACTCAACACTCATTTTCCAGAGAGGAAATCTCCAGTTAAGCAATAGGTTTTGCCTTGTTGTTTTAAACTAAATTTGAACCTCTACAAAGTTGATAAATCTGCATACAGAGAATTCTTGTATATACCCTTCACTCCCCCAACGTTAACACCTTCCATAATCATAATAGCTAAAATAATAATCATAATCATAATAATAGCTAAAATATTAACTTTGAGGCAGGTTAAAAGAACACAACCTTCCCTATGGACATTTGGCAGGGGTTAAATGAATCTGTTAATTTCATGTACTTCGATGTACATACTCCTTGATGTTTTTGTTTGCTTATTTGTTTCCTTTTAATAATTTGGACTGTTGGGAATGAGTTGACTTAACCACTGGAATGGAAGTTCCAGATCCCTTCTATGCCTAGCTGCCTGCCCTTGGCAAACCATCTCCAAAATAACCAGGGTGTGCTTTCAATCCATCACTGCCCTGTGAGATGAGGAAACAGTAGCTACAAGGTCCTCTGCAACTGAAGCCACAACTGCAGTCGTGAAGGCCTGTTCCAACCATGACTGCTTCAGATGACCTTCAGAGCCTTGGACATCACAAGCACAAGGGAACTCTAGATGAAATGACCCTGCCTCATTTTGTAGCTTTTCTTATTAAGAACAGGAAAGGAAGTGCCTTCCCAGTGACATAAAGGTTTATGATTGGTTACTTGTAGAGCCTGATTAGTCTTATGCAAAACTTGTGATTGGTGGAACTAGAATCTGTGCTGTGATTGGTGATTTGCATGCTACACCCCCTTCTGACCAAGCTACTCTACATAAATCCCCAGGCTAGGCAGTCTGAGGCATTCCCACTGGTTTGGTAGGACTACAGGAGTGCCTCTTTCCCCCACAACCCCTCCAGCACGGATGTATAATGGCTGTTTTTCTCTCTTTATATTCTTCCAAGTTTTAAAAATCTTGAGGGGATGTTGGATTTTGATTGACTTTTCCAGAGGTATGGAAAGCATGTGATTTTTCCCCCTTAAATCTTGAAATTTATTATATGATATTAATAGAATTCCTAATATTAAACAAGCTCTTTATTCTCTAGGGAGGTTTTGACATTTGAATTTTGAATGTAGGTTCAAGTTTATGCCTGAAATTCAATGCTATGAATTAATTTTAAATGTACTAAGTGAAGTATTGTTCCTGAAAATGAATCCAAAAGTCCAAAAAGTATGCTTTCATCATTAAATATATTAAAAATATCCCAGGATTATCTTCATTACTATGTTAATAAAAGAGTGTCTAAATGGGCTAAAAATAATTGAATGGGGGCTGGGAAGGTGGCTCAGTGGTAGAGTGCTTGCCTTGCATGCATGAGGCCCTAGGTTCGACTCCTCAGCACCACATAAGCAGAAAATGCCAGAAGTGGTATTATGGCTCAAGTTGCTCAAGAAGTGGTATTATGGCTCTTGCACTGAAGAGCTGAGGGACAGTGCCCAGGCCCAGAGTTCAGGCCCCATGACTGGTAAAAAAACTAAAAAAAATGAATGAAAGAGTAATTTTCTTTTAAGTTTTTTTTGCAATAGTGAGTATTGAAGCCAGGGTCTAGCACAGGCTAGGCAGTGCTCTCCCATTTGAACCATGCTTCCAGCCTTTCTCAGGCTGTTCTTAAAGTCACAACCTCCTTCCTCTGCCTCTAAGTAGCACTATCAAGCCTGGCTTTGGAAGAGTAATGTGGAGGGTTGGTGCATAATTGAGTATCATGAAAAGTAAACCCATGCATAGATAAAACACAGATTCATACTTGCATTCACATGTGTTTGTATAAGGTTTAAAAACCTGCATCTTGCAGCTCATCATCTAGAATTTCACTTTTTTATTTTATCCATGGGAACATCCTATGTAAATAAAAAATATTGGTACTATGTGGTCTCTATTGAATATTTTTAATTTCTAGATTTAAAAACAATGATTTGAAACATCTTTTACATGTATAAGTGAATGATAGAGCCCATCAGGTTCTCATAATAGTTAAGGGAAAAAATGGTGTTTAGATAATATTTTAGATTCAAAAGGAAGAACTAAGCTGGGTACGGTGGCCCAAACTTATAACCCTAGGTACTTGAGAGGCAGAGATCAGGAGATCATAGTTGAGACAAGTCTAGACCTAAAGTTGGTGAGACTCCATCTCAGTCAATGGCTGTGAGAAAGGGATGAAGAACCCTGTTACACCAGCTAGGGGGAAGCACTTTGGCTGGCACAGGCCTGTCATTGACACAGGCTAGTATAAATAGGAAAATTGGCAACCCAGGCAGATCTGGGCAGAAAGTGAAACCCTACCTCAAAATTAACAAAGGCTAGCTGAGCATCAGTGGCTCACACCTGTCATCCTAGAAGCTCAGGATTCTGAGATCTGAGGATCACGGTTTGAAGACAGCCTAGGCAGGGAAGTTCATGAGACTGTTATCTCCAATGAAACACTGAAGAAGTCAGAAGTGGAGCTGTGGCTCAAGTGGTAGAGCACTAACCTTGAGCATAAAGCTCAGGGACAATGCCCAGTCCCTGAGTTAAAGCCCCCAGACCAGCATGCGTGCACACACACACACACACACACACACACACACACACACGCAAGCAAAAAGGGGCTAGAGGCATGGCTCAAGGGGTAGAGCACCTGCCTAACAAGTATGAGGTCCTGATTACAATCCCCCGGACAAAGAATTATTTTCCCTCAGACATGCCCTGTTTCCAGAATAATTAAAACACTAATTCAGGCTACCTACATATGATTATATGTTTATAATTTATATTTTAGTTCAGAAAGTATTTTGTCAAAGACATGTAAGGAATACTTAAAACTTGACTTTATTTTGTTTTGTTGTTGTTCCAGTCCTGGGGCTTGGCTCAGGGCTTGGGTGCTGTCCCTGAACGCCTTTTACTCAAGGCTAGTGCTCTATGACTTGAGCCACTTGTGGATTTTTTGGTGCTTCATTGGAAATAAGAGTTTCATGGACTTTCTTGCCCAGGCTGGCCTTGAACTGTGATTCTCAGATCTCAGCCTCCCGAGTAGTTGCGGTTACAGGCATGAATCTCTAGTGCCTGGCTACCCTTGACATTGTTTAACTATTACCAAGACGGAAAAACTATGTTGTACTTTCTGGTTGGAAATCAAGTAGAAATTTTAGAAATGAGAAAAGAGTTTGTGCACTGGAAAAATACAAGGGAGACTAAGCCTGAGTATTCTAAAGATGTTGGAGAGTAGTCTAAATCTTTTTTGTTGTTGTTCTTATTTTGCTTTGTTTTATTTTTGAGACAGGCCCATTCCATGCTGGCTTCAAATTTTTTATCTTCCCACCTTAGCCTCCAGACTCCCAGTATTACCAAAATACCAGGTTAGTCTGTTCTTTTTATAGTGGTGTTGTCATGCATTTAAATTTTTTTCCTTATAAACCCAAGGCAATGTATTTTATTATTTGATATACCTTTGTTTTACTTTAAATTCTTTCTTACCATTAAGTCTTTTTAGTATCAATGGGTACAAAAAAGCCAAGTGAACACTTAATAAAAATAACAGTTTCTGGCTGGGCATGGTGGTGTGTGCCTACAATCCTAACTTTCTGAGGCAGAAGGATTGTTAAGTTCAAGGCCAGCCAGGCCAACATAGCCAGACCCTGTTCCAAAACAGCAGCAGCAACAAAATCTGTTATGTAGTTGGTGAGGAGTACACCTTGAACAGAAGGACAGTTATTGCCATCTACTGCTGGTGTCACAGTGGTGTCACCTGCCTGAGGAAAGCCAGAAAACACATGTCTACTTAACAATGCATTGGATGACACATTTTTACTTTAGACCCATTGTACTGTAGAAAGACTATTTTACACTGTGGACTGACTGCATTTAGGTCAAAAGAGTGTGGTTCTAACTCAGATTTGTTCCATTAAAGTCCCTTTTAAGCTTTGAAGATCTCCACTAGTTTTGGACATAGAGTCCTTTCTGAGTGTTATTGAGATTTATTAACAACTCTCTAGTAGCTTTCCATACATCATATGATTCCTGAAATAGTTATATTAATAACATGGCACACAAATTTAACCCAGGGAAGGTGAAATACCTCCTTTTCTGCATCCCTTTCACCACATCAGTAGTTTATTAAATGACCCCAATTCCAGCATCCTATTTTTTTCTCTTTAAAAAAAATAATTAGTCCATACTAATTGTACAGAGAGACTTCATTGTGGTATTTCCATACATGCATATCCTGCACTTTGATCAAATTCACCCCTCTATTACTTTCATAAATCCCTGTCCTTCCCCTCCCTTTTTTCTTTATTTTAATAATTTTTAGTGGGTTTATTGACAGATATATGAATATATATGTCTAGATTCCATAAGAGAATATATGGTGCTGTTTTTCTAAACCTGGTGTATTTCTCTTAACATGACGATCTCCAGTTCGATCTATTTTCCTACAAGCAACATAATTTCATTCTTCTTCTTGAATCCCCACTAACAGTGAGCCAAGCTGGTGGTCTCTTCCTTCTTTTTTTCCAAGGCCTTGCTTTGCTGGCCTCCCAGGAGGACTTGCAGGGATGGGAAGTCCCTACTCTTTTCAAACACCCAGGAGTGGTGGCAGCTCATACTCTGCAGATACTTCTAAGGTAGTTCATGAACGCTAATTAGACTGAAAAGAATTACATTTTAATTCAACAAACATCAAGTTTCCTACTACATGTTAACCAGCGGGTGGTGAGGGCAAAGATCCAGCCTGGTGATGTGCACTAAGTAGTAAGCTCAGTAAATATGTGTAGCAGGAAGGAAATCCTGTGCTGGGAAAGGCACACAGATAAGAAGAGCCCCAGAGCCCAGAGTGAGAGGTTCCATAGAGAAAGGCAAGAGGTGCATAAGGAACGTCAGACCTATAAAAGACTGAAGGACCAGCAAGGTGCAGAAAGATTCCTGATGAGTGTGTCCTGGGCTGGGAGGTACAGAACAGCGTACACACACACCCCCCACAGGGCGCAAAAAAAAAGGGAGAGAGAGAGAGAGAGAGAGAGAGAGAGAGGGTGTGTGTGTGTGTGTCTGTCTGTCTGTCTGTCTCTCTGCAGGGTTATGCTGGGGGCCAGACAGGGAGGCCTCATTTGCAATTTAATTCACTCTGTTACTTAACAGAGTGTGGCCACACAGAGTCACCAGGATGTGTGTTCCTAGAAAAAGTCTGTGTGAGGTGAGGGCCAAGCAAGTATGGGGATTTTGTGGTCCATTTTATGTGGTTATACAGAGTACCTAAGACTGGGCACTTCACAAGCAAAAAGGTCTCTTTGGCTCCCCAGTTTGGTGTCTAAAAGTCCAAATTGCATGGCACTGGTGTTGGGTGAGGGTCTCCTGGCTGCATGGTGGATGGAATTACACATGGGAAGAAGAGAACAGGTGCATGCAGAAAAGACCAGACATAGGGTGGTCTTGCTTTGTAACAAACAACCTGCTATTGCAGTTAACTAATGCCGTTCCAAGGAACCCAAGCCACTACCCAGAGTAGGCATTATCCTTTCTGGTGGCCAAAGTCCCCATGACGTCAACTCTGTTACATTGGGGAATGAATTGATGAACATGAGTTTTAAGAGAGAAAAATTGTTACTAGAAGCAATGATGCTCCTCCCAGCATCTCCAGAGAGGCGGTCTCTGAAAGGGAGGTGGCCTCTGCCTGGTTCTTGGGTACCAGTTTTTTAATGTAATGAAAATAAATTTGAGTTCACATGAAGGTAGAGACCCAGAGACTTCATAATAAAGCAAAGCAAAGATGGAGAATACACAGCCCAGACATGGGTATAGGCACGTATGATCATAGGTGCAATGAGTACTTTCACATCATGGGCAAGTAGGGTAAAAAGTAGATTGGGAATTGCTCAGTTTTACCATGAGTGCTCTCCTTTGTTCTTGACACCTGGTATAGACAATCACTTTTGCTGTTACACTGAGAGCTTGGATCATTGCTGTCTGCTTTTCTTCCAAAGGATGGATTCTGCGCCATGCTTTCTTCATGACACCATCCTTTGTATATACAATATATAAAATATACAATTATATATAATTATATAATCACCATAATTATATAATATATCAACAGTATTGTATTAACATTATATTATTAATATAATAAAATACTATTATATAGCTAATGTACATTATTTAATATAATAAATAATATAAAATAATATATAACATATATAATATAAATAACAATAAAATGAATACTATAATAATTATTAGTATTATTAATTTTAATATATTTATTCATGTTAATGTTATATTAATGTAAAAAATGCTTCATATGTGATTATAGTATTTTAAGTGTATAATTTATATTTATAATATATATGAATATATAATATATATGACACTTTTTGTGCCCAAAGGCATCATTTTCCCAGAATAAAGGTCTCTTTTAGAATTTCCCTGCCCAGTCCTAGACATGTTAATCAGCTCATCCCTCAGGCAAGGTCAGAGGGAAAAAGAGATTCTGTTTTCTTTTTATTAAATGTTGCAGCTTATGAGAGAATGTAAAGCTTAAGACAAAAATACTTCTGTGCTTTTAATCAACTATTCATTAATCCAATGTGTGTCTCTGAGTTCTTGGTTGCTGTTTCTCATGCCTTATTTTCTCTGATCTATTCTGCCTCAAAACTACATTCAAGATATAATAATGGATAACAACAAACTGTAGAGAAAGGAAACTTGCTGGTAACTTGATCTTGCACTTGTCAGCTCCTGAACTATGGAAAATAAATTTCTGTTTTGTAAGCCACCCAATATATGGTACTAAGTTATGACAGTGCTAGCAAACTAATACAGTCCTCAAGAGTCATTCATGCTTCAGATGGCATCAGAATTCCTATACACACCTTTTTGTGCTATTACTGGGATTTAGATTCTGGGTCAGGGTGCTCTCCACTCAGCTTTTCTTTTATTTTTCTTTTGTGCCAGTCCTGGGGCTTGAACTCAGGGCCTGGATGCTATCCCTAAGTTTCTTTTGCTCAAGGCTAGCACTCTACCAATTGAGCTATAGCACCACTTCTGGCTTTTCCTGTTTATGTGGTGCTGAGGAATTGAACCTAGGGCTTCATGCATGCTAGGTAAGTGCTCTACCACTAAGCCACATTCCCAGCCCTCCCTCAGCTTTCTTGCTCAAGACTGTCATTCTACCACTTGAGCTAGAGCTCTACTTCTGGTTTTCTGCTTGTTAATTAGAGATGAAACTTACATAGGCTTTTCCTGCCTGAGCTGGCTTCAAACTACCATTCTTAGTAGTTAGAATTGCAGGCATGAGCCACTGGCACTTGGCTCCCTTCATTTTTAAGGCTGAGTGGTATGTCATCGTGTGTTTACATTAATTTTTATTTATCCATTTTCCTGTGGATTGACCCTGGAATTTCTTCTACTTCTTGGCCATTGTAAACCATTCATCCTGATTTTGCTTCCTTAGCATTCCTACCCAGATAGGAAATGGATGGACTGATGCTGTGCTGATTTGCAGAGCAGCTGCGCCACTTTACATTCCCGCCAGCACTGTACCCAGGTCCCACGTTCTCCACGTCCTTGCGAAACACTTATTAGTTTGTCTTTCTTTTACAATGGCCATCCTGATGGGTGTGACATGACAACTCACGTGGTCTTGATTTATAGTGTTCTATTAATGACTTTTCCTAGACTCTGTCTGTTTAGCAAAGCTTTTGTTGCTGGTTGCTAAGTTCGAGGGGTGCTTTATATATTCTGGATATTACCTCACTGTGAGATGGATGACTCGCAGCTCTTTCCTCAGAGGTTGCCTTTGTGCTGTTTATCTCAGTCTGTGTTGCACAGCAGTTTTCACACTTTGAGATACTCCAGCTTCTCTATGTTTACTTCATTGCCTGCATTTCAGCAGCATGTCCCAAAAGCCCTAGCTATGTCTATTATCATGAAGCTTTCGCCCTGTGTTTTCTTCTAAGAATTTTGCAGTTTCACATCTACTTTTCCTTAAGAAGCTTTACTGAGTACAGGAAGAAAGAAGGGCGGTGAAAAATATGAAACTAAGGGAAGATAGGAGATAATAAAGGAAGTATTGTATGAAGAGAAATATTGCATGATATATGATATTAAAGTTAGAGCTTTAAGATAGAGAAGAAATGGGAGGTGATGAATGAAGGTCTCAGAAGTCATGGAGGAGTGTGTGTGTGTGTGTGTGTGTGTGTGTGTGTGTGTGTGTGTGTGTATAATTGTGTAACTATAAGTAAGGACAGAAGATGACAAATGCAGGGAGCTAGGAAAGAGAGCAACATCTTTTCCTCTGACAGGTAGGAAAGATAATAGGAAAAGATGGTAGGCTAAAGTGATTGATGGAGGGCAGATTGATGAGCTTTCCTGGCAGATGGCTTCCATTGTTTCCAAGAAGCAGTCCTCACATCAGCATATGGTATGAGAGATGGAAGACCTCCAATAGGAAATAACAAACAATGGGAAATAACTTTGAAAAAATATGAAGTCCTAAATGCTTTGAACTTTAAGATACTTGGGAAAACATCCAGATCAACCACATCATTTCTCCTGATGCACAAGTATATGCTCACCTGGATAGTAAGTGTTAGAATAGGGCTCTTTGATGAAGTAAACAGCAGAATAAAATTATTATAGAATGAACTTGAATGTGTTTATCACCAAAGGAAAAGTGTGAACGTTGGTCCTGCCAAATGTGGAAGTGGCAGCAAGTTCAGCACTACTTTCTTTTTCTTTTGCGGAGGGCAGAGGGGAGCACAGAATGTTTTTGAGTAAGCAAACAAGCAAACAGGCAAGCAGGCAAATAGACAAGTAGAAAAGCAGAAAAGGAGAGGCACCCTCTAACAGAACATGGGTGTTCTCAAGGGAGAGACCCAGTTCTACTTTAGACAGTATAATAAGACATCAGAGAAATTATGCTTGTATAAATGATGTATAAAACTACTCAGTTGGGCTGGGAAGGTGGTTTAGTTGGTAGAGTGCTTGCCTTGCATGCATGAGGCCCTGGGTTCGATTCCTCAGCACCACATAAGCAGAAAAAGTGGGAAGTGGTGCTGTGGCTCTAATGGTAAAGCACTAGCCTTGAGCTGAAGAGCTGAGGGACAGTGCCTGGGCCCAGAGGTCAGGCTCCATAAACGGCAAAACAAACAAACAAACAACAACAACAACAACCCTACTCAGTTGGCAAGGTGCCAGTGGCTCATGCTTGTAATGTTAACTATTCATGAGGCTAAGGATTACGGTTCAAAGCTAGCCTGGACAGGAAAGTCCATGAGACTCTTTTTATTTTTGGGGGGGGTCAGTCATGGGGCTTGAACTCTGGGCCTGGGCGCTGTCCCTCAGCTCTTCAGCTCAAGGCTAGCGCTCTACCACTTGAGCCATACCACCACTTCTGGTTTTCTGGTTTATGGGAGTTAAGTGTCTCATGGATTTTCCTTCCCGGGCTGGCTTTGAACCACGCTCCTCAGATCCTAGCCTCCTGAGTAGCTAGGATTACAGGTGTGAGCCACCAGCACCAGGCTCCATAAGACTCTTATCTCCAAATAACCACCAGAAAACCAGAAGTGGTGCTGTGGCTCAAAGTGGTAGAGTGCTAGCCTTGAGCAAAAAAAGTTCAGAGGCAGTGCCCAGGCCCTGAATTCAAGCCCCATGACTGACTAAGAATTGAATGCAAGACATTTGTTTGAAGAAGGGTAGGGGGTAGAGGTGGAGAGATAAATATCTAGGTAAGCATAAAAACTCCTCTGCTAAGCTGTTACCATAGTGGGAACTGGAGTTTAATCTCCAGGACAGGATAGGAAACAAAGAAAAGAAAAATGGTGGATAGCTAGACTGCTGTTACTGCTGCTGCTGCTAAGCAGATAAGAAGTTGGGGAAAGCTTTTACGGGGTTAGTGAGAATTCTGCTCCCTTTTTGAGAACCATGTTGGCTGGCTCTCTTTCACAGATCACAATTCGGGGTTTCAGTTTCACACATGTGGGAACACCTTGAGAGCACAGGTTTCACATCTCCATCCCATTTGATCCATTGTGCACCACTGACTCACCTCCATAGTCCACCTGGTCCTTGGTATTTTTTCTGCCCTTGTTCCTTAAAAGGGTCTTCCTTCTCACAAAACACAGCATTAGCCTATCTGAAAAGCGAAGGATCCAGAGTATTTACATTAATGTCCAAGCATCATTGGGTAGGGAGGGTGTTAATCCAGAGGCATTTACTGACATTTCTAGCTGGCTATAACAGTCTTCTTCAGATCTGGAAACAGTCCACAGACACCGAGGGGCAGACTTCAGCAATTCAAGTTGAGGAAGACAAAAGGGGTAGGGACTACAGCCAGGGCACTGACAGCATCTGCTTCAAACTTCTAAACAATATCAAGAACAAGAGAACACAAAAATATTTGGTGAGCCATTATAGCCTAGAGAATTATCAACAGAATGAGATATAGGAAATATGTTTCCTTTTATGATCTGTTAAACCATAAGGAATCCTTTGTCTTAATTTCTGGTTTTCTTCAAGACACTCTAATTCTGGTTCAAATTTTAGAAAATATGAGATAGGGCGTAAAAAAGACTAGGGAGCTGCATTTGTTGTTCATATGAAAGAAAAAGAAAATCTTTTTCTGAAGTATTTTTGTGGATGAAATTGATTTACCACCTATAGTTATTTAAATGGCAAACAATGGGAAGAGAAAAGTTTAAGCAGATGTCATTCTGCAACTGGGAAGAATATTATCAAAGCAGGAGCCCCTGGGACCAGTTGTAGGTTCTGTTAAGCCATGACTTTCTCCCTGAAGATCAAGATATAAAGGTCAAGAAAGGGGGGAAATGTCCTTAAGGAAACTCATTATTGTTTTTCCTATGGCCAACCTTTTGTTCTGTACAGATCCAACAAGAGGAAGCCATTATCTTCCTGTGAGGTAGTGTTGCATGCTGACAAAATTAGAAGATTTTCCTGGACTGTTTGTTGAGCACAAGCTCAGAAATACACATTGGACTTCAACTGCCAGGGGAAATATGTAGAGTCACATTTTAGAAAGTGGAGATCCACTCCTACACGCCACCCCCCCCAAAAAAAAGTTTTCTGTGCCAGAAAAAGAACTGGTAATTTTCTCTTTCTCTTTCTTTCATTTTCTTTCTTTCTCTCTTTCTTTCATTTTCTTTCTTTCTTTCTTTCCTTTCTCTCTCTTTCTTTCTCTCTCTCTTTCTTTTCTTTCTTTCTTTCTGGTGGGGGGGGGTCAGCCATGGGGCTTGAACTCTTAGCCTAGGTGCTGTCCCTCAGCTCTTCAGCTCAAAGCAAGCACTCTACCACTTGAGCCACAACGCCACTTACGGTTTTCTGGTGGTTAATTGGAGATAAGAGTTTCACGGACTTTCCTGCCCAAGCTGGCTTTGAACCAGGATCCTCAGATCTCAGCCTCCTGAGTAGCTAGGATTACAGGTGTGAGCCACCAGCACCCCGCAGAACTGGTAATTTTCTGATGCACAAACACTCCCAAGAGTGGAATGAAACTCCTCTTTTATGAGTTTACTTTGCCACAAATAAGAACTCATTCACATAAAGTAGGTGGCAATTAGGAGAGCACTGGACATTGACAGAGGAAAATTCCCTGCAGGATAGCAGGGGAGAAAAAGTTGAGAGCCTGGTATCAATACAAAACATAGTTCTTGCTCCAAAGGGAATAAGAGATGGCTTGTTGTGAGCCAAATTTGAGTGACCTTAGGCTGGATTCAGAATACCCTGAATAGCCAGTTCTACTCTGGAAGAATTTATATGAGCTTTTATAGTGAAAGAACAAAAGCAAGTCATAAACCTATGTATTTACTTTGTACATTGGTGGGGCATCCGGCAGGTGATTACATCAGAAGGGAGAAATCTCTTTTATAGGCTTCAGATGCTAAGACATTCTTACTTTTAGAACTGTAGAAGTTAGTAGTCTGCAAAATTAATCTCTACATTCCAAAAGCTTCACATAGTAGTTGCAAAGATGGTTAAGTCAGATACTTTGGTAGTAAATGGCTAACTAGAGGACTAAAGATAGACACCAAGGTAATTTTCACTCTGGATCTGCATCGTTACATCTTTCTGCCATTACAGAGTTCTACCGAATCAGTAGTTCAAGCTCCATGACTGACAAAAACAAACAAACAAACCTCATGTGAAGTGGCTGATTATAATTTTAGGAAAGACTGACCTTCAATGTTCCAATTATTTGAACTGTTATTTGTGGCTAATAATTTTATTTGTCCAATAATTTTGATATTATATCAGATTCTAGTTGTGGAAAGTAAGTGGATGATGACATTATGAAGTCAGACGCATTGAATTCCAACAAAATGATCCTTTATTTGTGTACTGTAGAGTCAAGAGGCCAGCATTCCAAAGGCTGGCTGGGCATAACTCAATCTTCTTACTTCACAATCAGAAAAGGAAATGGGAGTCATTATGCAGTGTTGTTTATATAACTCACAATTGGCAAAATAGGAATATTATTTAGTATCTTTCAATCCTGGCTGACTACACTATAGATATCTTGAAAACTCATTTAATAGAAAAAACATGGGTTTCTAATATGCTGTGTCTTTTTTGGGGGGTAGGGGGCATGGGGCTTAAACTCTGGGCCTGGGCACTGTCCCTCAGCTCTTCAGCTCAAGACTAACACTCCACCACTTGAGCCATAGCACTACTTCCAGTTTTCAGGTAGTTAATTGGAGAGAAGAGTTTCACAGACTTTCCTGCCTGGGCTGGCTTTGAACCGCAATCCTCAGAGATCAGCCTTCTGAGTAGATAGGATTATAGGTGTGAGCTACTGGCGCCTGGCAGGTGCTGTGTCTTAAATGGCAAATTTCATCTATTATTTTCTGTAACTGAGGTTTGCCAAAATACTTCCTTAGCTCTTTAGCCCTACTATTTGCACTAAGATGTTTTGACCATTGTCTCATAGTCACTTCAGTGTCCAAAGTAGAAAGAGTCTAACTAAACTTGCCCTACTCTCCAGGTGGTGGCTTCCCTATAAGGGAAATATTCAGGGCTGGGAATGTGGCTTAGTGGTAGAGTGCTTGCCTAGCATGTATGAGGCCCTGGGTTCAATTCCTCAGTACCACATAAACAGAAAAATCCAGAAATGGCACTGTGGCTCAAGTGGTAGAGCGCTAGCCTTAAGCAAAAGAAGCTCAGGGACAATGCCCAGGCCCTGAGTTCAGCCCTAGGACTGACAAAACAAACAAAAACAGGAAACTTTCACTTCAGTGGGAAAAATGAGCAAAGTAGTACTAAGACATATTTATATCCTTTGTGTCAGGGGCACTTGTATCAAATCTAGTTGCAAAGATTCAGATGGCCCACTTAGTAAAGAGAAGTATCCTTGTGACCCATGGGTGGCCTGTTGGGATTATATTTAGGGCAAATAGAGTGAGCTTCTGTTGGGAACTATTTTCTTTAGGGCCCAATGAATTACATATGTATTCCAGAAGAGGCAATTGGGTGCTTGGGGTATTGTGGGTTTTTCATTAGGTCTCAAGCAAAAACTCTTTTGGGAATTGAATTTGCAACCTTTTGTTTCCAGATACCTTTTTCCTGCCCTTGCAACATCTGCTGAGCCTAAGGAGGGAGGCCGGTGGTAAACTACATAAAGAACAGGACAGATTATTTGGCCTACAACCTGCTATCTCATCAGCCAAGTGACTACCTTTTGCTTCATCAGTGTTTATTTTAGAATGTCCTGGGATTTGTGGTGTGTATGTGTGTGTGCGTCTATCTGTGCATACGTGTGTGTGTGTGCGCGCGCACGCGCTGGTTCTGGGGCTGTGAGTTCAGCACATGAGCACTCTGGATTGTATGGAGTGGGGTCCTGATTGGTGGAAGGAGACCCTAAGGTGAGTTCCTCAGCTATTCTCAGTGGAGAATTAGCAGCAGTGGCTGAGGATGTCTTTCTCCTGGATTGAAGAGCTGACTGAAGTACCCAGGGGCCTAGACCTTCCTCCACGTTTCTGGATTGGTTCTCCTGATGCACTCCTTTCCTTCTGAAGGATAAAATGGAAAAAAGGATTATTATTTGGGTGCCCTAGAGCTGTGACTAACTAACAGAGTTATGGCATGGTTTTATAAGAAGCCTTGAAAGAGTCACTTATGTGATCTAGGTATTTAACTTCTTGAACAAAGTTGTATTTTATTTCTGGATACTTGGTGGTCCTTCTTGGCTGGTTGCTGTTATAAGGCAAACACGCTTCTGAGGCAAAAATTATATGAGGGAGAACACAAGAATGGGGTGTCCACTGATGACCCACATGGGATGAAAGCAAATCTGTGATAAAATTGTCAGGATTAATAAGGTGGCCTATAGAATTTCAGAAAAACACAACAGACTTTCAGTATATCACTGTGCTTGTTCTTCCCATTGTAAAGATTAACAAGCACTGACTGTTTAGTGTAGTTTGAGACTCAGAAAGGCACTACAAAAATCTGTCACTGAGGGCTGGGAAGGTGGCTCAGTGGTAGAGCGCTTGCCTTGCATGCCTGAGGCCCTGGGTTTGATTCCTCAGCACCACATTAAAAAAAAAAAAA
>NW_012267288.1:733056-734099 GCF_000151885.1 Dipodomys ordii
AGAAGTACAAGTTGTCATGTCCAAAAGGAGCTTTACAACGTCGGTGGAAGGAGAAGGATTGGGGGAGGGGGGAGGCTGGGAAGGGATGTGAAGGGTAAACCAAAGGAGGAGGCTGCAATGCTTGGTAAGAAATGTACGCATTATCTTGCCCATGTAATTGTAACCCCTCTGTACAGTATGTTCATAAATAAAATAAAATAAAATTTAAAAAAAAAGAAAGAGGAAGGAAGGAAAGAGAAAGAACAAAAGACGAAGAAGAAAGAGTACTTGGATTCATTTTTTGGTTGGGAAAAGGACAGAAATAGAAACAATTGGTTAAAGATGTGGTTTGCAACAAACGAGCATGTATTCTGTTTATATAGTAGCTGTAACCTCCCGTGGGTAAGCTTAGAGACCTCTAGAGTCTGTAGAAAGCCTGCAGAAATCGGAAGCCAGGTTTCAAAGCTGCTGTTGCTGGAGGGAAGGGTGGGGAGAGACTCCAGACCAGTTCTCTGCAGAAATGCTTTGCTAGCCCCAGGGTTCTAGTTACTAGCGCTCTAAAGAAAGAAAGCTACATAGTTGTACTTTCAAGCAGTTCTAGTTTTGCAGAAAATTCAACACATTTTAAAAACTCATTTTAAAAGCCAGAACTAGTGGCTCATGCCTGTGATCCTCGCTACTCAAAAGGCTGAGATCTGAGCAGTGCAAAGCCAGCCTGAGAAGGGCAGTGGAAGAGAGACTCTTATCTCCCATTAATTACCAAAAAGCTGGAAGTAGAGCTACGGCTCAAGTAGAGGAGCACTAACTACTCTTGAGTGAAAAAGTTCAAGCCCCAGTAGTAGCACAAAACAAAGACAAATTTACTTTAAGCCAGGAACTGGTGGCTCATGCCTATAATCCTAGTGGCTGCCCAAGGGGCTGAGATCTGAGGAGCAAAGCCAGCCCAAGCAGAAAAGTCTGTGAGACTTATCTCCAATAACCACCAGGAAGCTGCCAGTGGAGGCATGGCTCAAGTAGTAGAGCACCAGCTTTGAGTGAAAAAGCTAAGGCACATTGCCCAGAAC
>NW_012267288.1:734149-748378 GCF_000151885.1 Dipodomys ordii
AGCGCTAGCCTTGAGCTGAAGAGCTGAAGGACAGCGCCCAGGCCCAGAGTTCAGGCCCCATGACCGGACCCAAAAAAAAAATAAATAAATAAAAATCTGTCACTGAAAAATAGGCTGCATTTAGGGGAACATTACATAATAATACACGGAGGGCTGGGAAGGTGGCTCAGTGGTAGAGCGCTTGCCTTGCATAATAAGACATGGAGGTTAAGCACCACTGGCTGGTCAGGATCTTGTAAAACTCTCCATCCTTTTCCATTTGGCGTGTGTGTGTGTGTGTGTGTGTGTGTGCGTGCGTGCGTGTGTGTCTGTCTGTCTGTCTATCTGTGTGTCTGTCTGTCTGTGTGTCTGTCTGTCTGTGTGTCTGTGTGTCTGTGTGTGTCTGTGTGGTATATTGGAGTTTGGACTCAGGACCTTGTGCCTGTTGGGCATTCTATCACTTGAGCCACACCTCCAGTCCTGCTTTCTGCTAATTATTTTGGAGATAGACTCTCATGGACTTTTCTGCCTGTGCTAGCTTGGAGCTAAGACCCTCTCTATCACACCCTTCTGAGTAGCTAGGATTACTGGTGTGAGCCAGTGGTATCTGGTTGTTTTTCCTTTTTAAAAAATAATAATTCTCAGAAGTTTGTCTACTCAGGTATTAAGGCTGGAAGTGAGGCCTATGTTCTATTATTTTCTTTTTTTCCCCCTGCTTATGTGGTGCTGAGGAATCAAACCCAGGGCCTCATGCATGCAAGGCAAGCACTCTACCACTGAGCCACCTTCCCGGCCCTATGTTCTATTATTTTGTTGGACTAAAGTGGCCAATTTATCTTCTAGCCTTTCTATTAATGCAGTTTTAAAGCTTCTATGATTCTTGGGCTGGGAAGGTAGCTCAGTGGTAGAGTGCTTGCCTTACATGCATGAGGCCCTTGGTTCAATTCCTCAGTGCCACATAAGCAGAAAAAGCCAGAAGTGGTACTGTGGCTCACATGGTAGAGTGCTAGCCTTGAGCTGAAAAGCGGAAGAATAGCACCCAGGCCCAGAGTTCAGGCCCCACAACTGTCAAAAACAAACAAACAACAACAACAAAACCCTTCTATGATTCTCAAAGTTCCCAGAGTGAATTCCTGAGAATTGTTTAAACATTTTTACAGCTTTTTTTGTTTTATTTGACATTGCTGGATTTTTTTGTTCCATTTGAATATTAGATCTCCTAATTCTCCGCAGGAATTTTTCCCATTACATCTATTCCAGTGAATCTTCATCAGGCTGTATGCAATCTGCCAAATGAAACCATCCTCTGCCCTGCTTCCTGAAGCTTGATGTAGGAAACCAATGACCAAAGTTTTCAGCTCAGTTTTAGTCCAGGGAGTTACAGGTTGTATCAGGATCTTCTGTTCCTCTACGCTTTATCTTGAAAGGGGCTGAAACAAGATTTTCCTCTGATCAGAATTCTGTGGCCCTTGGGAGTTACTAGAGAAGAGAGTGGAAGGAGATGATGATAAAGGAGAAGGAAGCTGGCATTTTTTCTTACGGAGACGGGAAAGGCAGAGAAGGAAAGGCAGATGGGAGCAGGAGGCTGAGAACAGTTAGGCTCTTCAGAAATCGTCTTCAGTTCTGACACAATTTCTACAATTTTCTTACTCATTTCCTGTCCTTTGGTGTTGATTTTTATTCAAATCTGGCACACTTTCCAAACTCTTACTGATTTTTTTGTGTGTATTAGTAGTTCTATCATTTCTTCTCTTTGATGCTTCTAAATTCCAGTTCAAGGAGTTCATAGGCTTTCCATTCATCATCTTTTATTTTATTGCCCGAGACTTTGAATTTACCACAGGAAGCAATCAAATTAGGAATATGAAATGTTCCCACTGAATGAAATGCAAAGCTATGTTACCTTTAGTTTAATTTCCCCATTTTCCCAAATAGTTGTGTGTTGAAGTACCATAAGTATCAAACATTTTAAAGCCAGCTGGAGTACCATATGGTGGCTTTTTTTCAAATACTTCCTTCTTCCTTGAATTTCTGCATCCTCTTTCAGTGGAGATATCTTTTCTCTGGGAAACTGCAACTGTGTTTTGAGGGGACTTACATGTTGCTTATGGGAGTTTTTCCACATGATCAATTCTTCCTTCTGTGCCTTAGGGCTCTTTTTCCCTCTCCAGAAGAATCCACAAAAGATTCCAAATTCCTAGAAGATCATGGAAATGGAAAAATGGAAAAAGGTTTTCCACTTTGTTGACTATGTGAGATTTGAGGTTCACAGATTATACAGCTAGTGAGTAGTTCCCTTATACCATGACATATGCCATATAATTATTAGCATCCTGTCTGGTAGAGAGTAGAGACATGAATGGTCGAGCAGTGTCAGGAACAAGTGGCAAGACTGCACAGGGGGCAGCGTGGCCAGAGTGAGTTTGAAAACAGAACCTGGTTGGGCTGCTTAGAATAGCCAGAGTGAACATGGAATTGAACTGTGATTTACTTATTAGTTGTGTGACTGTGAATACATTACTCCCTAAAGTCCAGTTCCTTTATCTATGAAAATATGCTCTCAAATAGCCACAAAGGACTCACTGTGTGGCTGAAAGAGATGGCAGATATATAGATTCTATCAGTGCTAGCTGCCTGGTCCTTCCTCAAAGCACTTTGTGGCAACTTCTGGCCATAAAGGAAGAGCCTTGATAGCTCAGCTGGAATGACAGGGAGATGGGCTAGAGCACTGCATGGAAGTGTGCTGACCTATTATCGATACTTCTGGGCATTTCCTTGTCTGGATAGGCTACTTATGGGCAACACCTATTTATTCATTCAGGCATCACCATTTGAGGAAGGTCCACCAGCCTGGGACAGGTTGAGAAGAATAGGGCACTAGGCTCCCCTGGAGTGAAGCATAGAGGTGACCTGTCCAAGGCCATGGTGTTGAAACCAATTGATGCCTAACTCAGGCTCCCCAAGCTAAGAGGTGCCTTCATGTCCTGTGACCCACAAAGTGCCAGCAAGACCACAAAACTTATGCTCTGCTTAATGTATGTGGGTTTCCAATAGAAGCCAGCAGCAGAGAATGACGGGATCAGCTCCAGGTAGAGCTAAGGTGGCCCATGAACACTTCATGTGTGAGCCAGAAGAGATTAAGGACACATTGCCAGAAGGGGCAAAAGTTATGTGGAGGATGGTCTCACCTGGGACTGCAACATTTGCATTTATCCATTCATAATAGCTAACCAGGGAGTAAACCACCATTGTGTGAAGAGTAATCTAGTGCCCCCCTCCTAAGGAGATGTCAGGACAGACTCAAGCATGTCATAACTGTATCAGGAGAACTATCTGAAGAGAAAATGTGGAGCCCAGGAAAGGCTGAGAGAATCGTCAGACTCTGCAGGCCCAACTCCAAGTTCAGGAGGGAAGGAAGGAAGGAATGTAGGGTGTACATAGCTGAAGGGGTCTTTGACGGTACACAGAGGGAAGCTTGGCGGTGCTCCCAGGCACCCAGTCTAACCAGTTACTGGATGGAGAATTCCCATGGCTTCTAGAAATAAGCCTGCTCGTGGCCTGTGTCACATAGAAGACTGGGAGACGACACTTTTTGCTCATGTCAGCAGAAAGACCTAAAAGCATCACTTCACTGAAGATGGTGACCCATGGAACAATATTCTATGTATATAGTCCACAAACCCATATGGCTTCATCATCTTAAAAAAAGTTTACCTCACCTTGAGCTCAAATATGTATGGTTTTTTTCTTGATGAAAATGTCCTTGTTGGGGCTGGGAAGGTGGCTCAGTGGCAAAGTGTTTGCCTTGCATGCATGAGGCTCAGGGTTCAATTCCTCAGCACCACATAAGCAAAAAAAGAAAAAAGCTGGAAGTGGCGCTGTGGTTCAAGTGGTAGAGTGCTACCCTTGAGCTGAAGAGCTGAGGGACAGCGCCCAGGCCCAGAGTTCAGGCCCCAGGACCAGACCAAAAAAAAAAAGTCCTTGTTTTGGTGTGTACTAGAGTTGTGTAAGCTGTTATCAGGGAGAAGCTTAGTGAAGGTACATCTGATTTCTCATATTCCTTTTAACTTCTTACTAGACTATGATTATATTAAAATTAACAATTGTAGAAAATTGTGAAACATGAACTTTCAAACATAAGATTACTTGTCTTAAGGAACCAAGTAAAGTTGGAAATAGGAAGGTTGCGTTCCAGATCAGCCGAGACAAAAGTTACACGTATTTCTAAAAACAAGCCAGGTGTGATGTTTTACAATCTTAGCTACTCAGGAGGCAAAGTTAGGAGGATCATGGTCTGAAGCTGGGCCACATAAAAGTATGAAACCTATCTGAAAAACAAACCAAAAGGGAAAGACACTTAAGGCAATTCTCAAATAGTAGAGCTGAGGGCCCTGAGCTCAATCCCCAGTATTGGAAAGCATGAGTTAGTGAAAATCTCCCAGTATTGGAAAAACAAAAATAAAAACACCAAAAAGTATAGCTTTCATGATAGAGGAGCATCTTCATGAACAAAGAGTATTGAAAATCAACGTGATACTACAAGAGCAAAAGGCCTAAAGGAGTTTGCATTATGCCTCAGAGATAAGGTACAGCAGAGGCCTAACTTGTCAATGGACTGCAAGTAAGAGCACACTGGCACTGTGTGGAATTAGGTCTTGCTTGAAGACTTGCACACAAACAGCTTCTTAATGAAAGGGGAAAACTGAAAATAACAGAAGTGGGATTTCTCTTTCAATTGAGACCAGAAGAAAGGAAATCAGGACAGTGATGCCACATTCATCTTCTGATATGGCGATCCTGTTCAGCACTCCTTTCTCTGTTCTGCAGAAGTCATTGCCTTCATAATTGATTTTTTCACCAAGTGGATGTTGACTAGCTAACCTGTTGTTTACTTTCAGTGAGTGTTGAGGTTTGAATATGGTTTGTATTCCCCTACACTCACATTAAATTCCCATTATGAGATAGTAGGGAATGGAACCAGAAGGGATCTTAAAAGGAAACAAAAAATGAAGATTTTCCTCTTGTGAATGGGTTAATCCATTTAGATAATTACTAGATGAATAGACTGGTGATTTAATGGGCTCTTTTAAGGGTAGGGCTGTTACAAAACCAGTGTAGCTAGGTTTTCCACGATGGACTTTTCATATGTGATACCCTGTGCCACACTGGGAATCTGCCGTCATCAGATGTGGCCTCTCAACTTTGGACCAGAGCCATGAGTCCAAGTAAATCTCTTTTCATTAGAACCTACTCAGCCTGTAGGCTATGCTATCAGCCACAGAATATGGTCAGTGTGATATGTTTATGTGGTTTGTAGTCATTTCCACATATGGTCAATTTACTGTTAGTCACAATGAGAAAGAATGGCATTCAGGAATACTGTTCAGTTTGTTAGATTACCTATTCTAGAAGCACAGAACACCAGAAAATGCAGTGTAGGGACATTTAATTAATAAAATTATTGGTTTTCTCCCCTGCATTTTGTAATGTCTCTGGTGGCTGGAGCCAGAGGTCATATTGTAATATAAACATATATACTCTTCTCACAGCAATTGAAGTATATAAGCAAGAGGGCAGAATCAGCCTTTGAGACTGGTAGAGCAGAAACTTGTCTCTGGAAAAATCTTTCCAATGATCAGCTGTGTCAAGTATAAACAGGGCCAGGTTCACATCCATGACTGGTCCTATGGAAGATCTCATTGGTTGTGATGAATCATCACATTAATGCCAAATACCACAATACAAGCAAATTGGCATATGAGCATCTGTTATTCAAAAAGTACTTAGGAGTTCTCATAGAACCAATTTTTATTTTATTATTTTTGTTATCTTTAAGTAGGTGTGCAGAGGGGTTTCCATTCAACATTTCAGCTTGAGTATAATACATCTTGCACAATGTCTTCCATCATCCTCTCCCAGCTCTCCCCACACATCCCCTCAAGTTACCTGGTTCCATTTTCACATATACATTTTGAATATTGTGACTGCATTCACCCACCCTTCCCCTCTGCCACATCTCCTCACCTCCTAACAATGCATGGCTCAGATTCCTAGTGCATCACAAATTTTTAGTTCCATGTAATTTTATTGTTCCTATGTTAAAGACAGCAGCGCTTTCCCCCAATTCAGTTATACATTCTATTAATCGAAGCACATTTTTAGTAACAAGTTGTAAAGCTTAAACTTCTCTAAACTGTCAACATAATGAAAAACAATTTCATGCTAAAGCAAGACTGAATTATCTTTTTGTTCCTACTAAAGAAAATAGTGTTATGTTATTTTCATATTCCAAATGAAAAGGCAATTAAAAAGTATTGCATCCCCTAAAATACCCAGAAATGTACAATAGGAATGTCAAGCAATTACATGCTTTTTGACTATATTTTGTGATGCCTGTGGTATCTGTATGCTTTTAAAATTTATAACCCTGATAGTATTTTTTATCCTGAGTATTCATTTTTATAAATATATATAGTAATATATATAGTAATACACACACATATATATACACATATGTATATGTATATATATGTGTGTGTGTATATATATATATATATATATATATATATATATATATAGCCTTGTTTAAAGAAGACTCCCAATCCACTACATTGAATGAACACCAAGTATCACAGTCAGATATGCCCTGGTAATATTTTTAAAAGATTACAATACAAATAATAAATTCCTATTCTACTTTTCTGTTCTTCTCAGTTCCCTAGAGCCATCCGTATGTTAATTTGTTTAGCTGTGATGATTCTCCTAGTCATTTTAATAATCTAAAGGAATCTGATTCTATTAATATTTGCTGATTTATTTAATTTTAGGCATTATCTAATGGATTTCTCCTTGGCAGCTTAAAATGTAATCCTCTTAACAGTACTTCTCTCTCACTTACCTCAGTCTTTTATTATTTTTTTAGTTACATAAATAATCTGTACTTGTGTCATAACTCTAAAAATATCATACACTGCAGAAGCAATATTTTTCCCACAATTATAGTTTCTTTGTAATACAGCTTTATATAGCTTTATATTCCTGCTGAACTTCCCAATTGTCTCATCTCTTCTCTTCAGGGGCATCTGCTAGCCTCCGTGTGCCCCCAAACGCTCCATTTGGCCATTTAGAGTTTCAAATTTCTGTTTCCTAGTGATCTCTCTCACAGAGCTCTCCGCCCTGCTGCAATCGGCATTGTTGTATAGAACATATTTAACACATAGAAAATCAATTCTGCTTGCATAAAATTATGGGCTTACTTTTGCTAGTCCTAGGGCTTGAACTCAGGACCTCATGCTCTTGCTTAAGTTTTTCCGCTCAAGTCTAGCACCCACTTTTTTTTTTTTTTAATGCTGGTTGTGGGGCCTGAACTCTGGGCCTGGGTGCTGTCCCTTAGCTCTCCAGCTCAAGGTGAGTGCTCTACCACTTGAGCTGCAACACCACTTCTAGCTTTTTCTTCTTATGTGGTGCTGAGGAATTAAACCGAGGGCCTCATGCCTGCAAGGCAAGCACTCTACCACTGAGCCACCTTCCCAGTCCCACGCACCCACTTCTTGAACCACAGCTCTACTTCTTACTTTTTGGTGGTTAGAGAGAAGAGTCTTGTGGACTTTCTTGCCTGAGTGGGCTTTGAATCTTGATCCTTTGTTTTCAGCCTCCATAGTTGCTAGGAATCCAGTTGTGTGCCAACAGTATCCAGCTTATTTTCTTCTTTAATTCCACTGAATTTCTAGTTTTTCTCTGTTTAATTATAGTTAATAATTATTTTCTCTCTTTGGAAATATTTCTCCATTTTATTCTACACCTATACTACCCTCAGAAAAATTGGATGTAATATGGATACTGTGATTTATTTTTTCTGTAAATTTTTGGGATACCCTTTTTTTGTCTTATATCCTGAAATTTCCAGATGATATGGAATTTCATCATAGATAGGAGATATTTATCACTTGTTATTCTAGCTAATTAGTGAATTCTTTGAGTCTGCCTATTTATGCCCTTCATTTCTCGATTGACTATCTATCTATTTATTAATTATCTATAATATCTATCTGTCTATCTATCTATGACTACTTACCTACCTACTTCTCTGTTCTCTCATGCTAGTTACATGCCTTCCTACTTTTTTTCCTCTACTCTCTCTCATTGTGAAATTCACAAAGTCAAATATGGAAACTCTTGCATTAATTCTGCAGGTCACTTAGCTTTTATGTAATAGTTTCCATCTCTTTTCTTTTTGTTCACTTTTCTGGGAAATTTCTTGAACCTTCAAAAGCCTTCATTGCATATTTTATTTTGTCTACCATATTCTTCACTTCCTTTTTTCATGGCTTTGTATATTGATCTATATGGGTATATACTATCTCCTAATATTTCTCTGAGGATACAAAAAAGGTTTTAAAAATATTCTTTCTAGCACATGAATTATTTTATTGTGAATATCTTTTTCCTTTTGACTTACTTGAATTTTTTTTCACTTTGGAGCATTTCTTGAAACATCTGGTGTTCCTTGGTTCATACCCCCAAGATGATGATTGGGCGTTTTGGTGGCATGGACTTGAGTTGTTGGCTGATGGGCTTCACTTTAGAACAACAGACGAAAGCACTGAGAATTTCATTTTTGGTCTCTTAGATGTCACTGTCATCTGAAGATGAAACTGTTGAGCTTCAGGATAGTTTCTAAGCTCCTGACATGCTATACAAGAGAAAAGGAAGAAGGCTGGAGGTCTAGCCACACGTACTGTGGACCTTGAACCATACTCACTGTTCCAGTTTGCTGAAGCAAATTGGATGCCTTGTTTTCCATATTCCCAAAGGGCTATGGGATCCAGTTGCCAATTTCCCATTCACTGAATGCCATGTTTCATTTTAAGTATGAATGGAAAAATTTCCTCCAGTCTTGTTGCCCTTGTAGATTTATACATGTGTTTATAATTCCAGTCACTTAGTGAGTCCTTGAGAAAAGTGAAGATAAAGAGTTTAAAAGCCAGTGGCTCTACTTGTAATCCTAGATACCCAGGAGGCTGAGATGTAGGATCAAGGCTCAAAGCCAGCCCAGACAGGAAAGTCAGTGAGACTCTCATCTCCAATTAACCACCAAAAAGGTAGAGGTGGAATTGTGGCTCAAGTCATAGAGTGCTAGTTTTCAACAAAAAAAGAACTCAGGGACAGCACCCAGACTCAGTGGTCAAACCCCAGGATCAAAAAATAAATAAATAAATAAGAGTCAGTCTAGTGTCTTTAATGGAAAGTTGGCTTTTTTGTGTGCTGGTGAACTGCAGGGCTTGTATTCTTGCTTGACTTATTCTGCTCATGGTTGATATTCTACCACTTGAGCCAAAGCTATACTCCCAGCTTTTTGTTGGTTAATTGGAGTTAAGAGTCTCACTAACTGGAATGGCTTTGAACAGCAACTCTCAGATTTCATCTCTAAGTAGCTAGTACTAAAAGTGTAAGCCACCAGTGAGTACCTGGCAGTTTATTAGAAACAATTTTAATTTGCTTGATGCAGCCAAAATTATCATCTTAATGCAAACAATTTTCCCCAAATGATTCATCAGTTACCTCAACAACATTTATTAATAATCTTTCCTTCCTCTAATTTTAAATATCAATGTTTTGATATACTATATCAAAATCCCATATGTACATATACTTCTTCATCAATTATTTCCCTATACTAATGATACACTAATTATTATACATAACATGTTTTGATATTTTTGATACAGCATGTCTCTTTTTTGTTCTTTTATAAAATTATCTTAATTCTTTTTTTCAGGGAACCAGGGATTGAAGCCTGGGCTTTGAACCTGCACAGCATGTGCTCTACCACTTGAGCTCCTGGTCCCCTAGCCCTGTGGTTTTTGTTTTTGTTTTCTGAGATAGGGTATCTCTAACTGTACCTGTGCTGGTCTTAAACTCTTAATCCTCCTATAGGGAAAGAGAACACCATGTCCATATTTTCAGGGTCCCAGCTGGGCCTAGGAATTAAGCTGACGTTAGAGGAGAAAAGTAGACATATTTACTTTAAGTTTTATGTGGCATGGGAATCTTCATAAGGAAAGAAGTTGGAGAATTAAAGTTGTTAAATATGATAAGGCAAAGGGATTGTGCCAGGGCAGTTAATTAGTAAAGGAAGAATGTAATCAGATTTGTTTGTAGAGATTCCCCTTAGCTTTGGTTTCCTATCACTGTTGATGATAAGAATGTTGCTTTCTTTCTGCCGTTGTGAAGAGAACAGACACCTCAATATGCTCACAAGTATAATTTTAGTCCAACAACCAACTTGCTTTGTAGCAAGCCTGCTTTTCAGTTACACAAGTCTTGAAAAGTTTTTAAAAGATACACATCCATTTTCCTTCTCTTACTTGGTCTATTTGTTCTCTGGCCCTGGTGTGGGAAGAAATTCAAGAACAACTTTCCAGCCTCAGGAAAGATAATCCCCTTATCTCACTGATCCCCAGAGGGAAGGAACATACAAGACAACAAGAGATACAACTCCTGTTACTTTCAGCAGATGAGGAAATAAGCTGAGGAAAGGTTACCTTCTGGCATGCCTCCGCTTGTATGTATCCTAGCCCTGGATCGGGCTCCGGGACTGTCCCTTTAAAACCTGTTCTCCTTGCTTGGGAAAGTCTTTGCCCTCCTCATTTTGCTCTTGTTACTTGCCAAGTAGCATGGAGTGGAGAGGGCTGGATTTTCAGTATTGGTATAGAATAGATTGCTTTCATGTGGAAACTTCATTTCCTGCTTTTAAGAAATAGAATAAAGATGATAGTGATCTTTGTACATTTCCTGGTTTTTTTTTCTTCTTCTTTTATTTATTCCAATACTGGGGCTTTAACTTAGGGCCTCAGGATCTCAGTCTTTTGTGCACAAGGCTGGCACTCTATCACTTGATCCATAGCTTCACTTCTGGCTTTTTGCTGGTTAATCAGAGATAAAGAGTCTCACAGACTTTTCTGCCTGGGTTAAATCTGACCTATAAGCCTCAGATCACAGCTTTTTGAATAGGATTACAGGCGTGGGCCACTGGTGTCCAGTGCACTTGCTATTTCTTCAAGCACTTGAAGCTTAAAATAGTCAAGCTGCCAGAGCAGCATAGTCTTAACTCTCAATGATATGTGTCAGCCAAACATACTGGCCTTTTCCCCTTAGAGCATGGCTGGCACATAGTAAGCTATGAGCCAGTTTGGGATGCTTCCTGTTTTCTCATATAGTGAAGAAAGCTAAAGAGAGATAGACAGGCAGGCAAGAAGCAAGGGTCCCACCATTATGACTGCATTAACTCTTAGTAATTCCCTAAATAAGAATCCTATCTTCAGAAACCATCACACTGAGGGTTCAGATTTCAAATGATAAAGTTTGGGGAGGAGGGAACAAAATTTAGTGTATAGTATCCAACCAAAAAAATGTTCAAGTGAACAGTTGGGCCACTCAACTCAGAAATGCTGAGTCTAAGTAGATTTGGTTTTGGTTTTGTTTTGTTTTGTGCCAGACCTGGGGCTTGAACTCGGGGTCTAGGTGCTATTCCTGAGCATTTTTTTTGCTAAAGAATAGCTCTACCACTGAACTCAACAGCTCCATTTCTGGCTCTTTGGTGGTTAATTGGAGATAAGGACTCCATAGGCTTTCCTGCTGTGGCTGGCTTTGAGCTGTGATCCTCACATCTCAGCCTCTGAATGAGCCACTGATGCCTGGACTAGGTTAAGGGTCTTTATGCCACGGGCTGTGCTCTGATTGGTTGTTCCCATTAGAGTTAGGTGTTTGATGGTGACTTTTTAGTGGTTTGGCATAATTCTGGTTGATTGTAAACTTCCTATTCAGATCCCTTCTGCAAATGCCCCTTTGCCAGGGTTGTGGCAAGGCTATGGGACCTGAGGAACTAGAAGGGTCTATGGAAGCAAGGTGTAGGCAAGGTGTTCTGTTTTCTGTTGGCATTGCTTTTGAAACAATTTTGTATATTTTGCCATCCAATTTCGCTGGTTAAGCCAGGATGTTCTCCAGGAACCTTGGGCCCTAAACTAATCTACCGTTTATTTTCACATATACATCTAGTGAAAAAAAAAATGTAGATCTAAAGTCTTGATCCTAGTTAGACAGAGTTCATAGACTTGACACCAAAAGCAGGATTCATAAAAAGGAAATTCATAAACTGACAATAAAATGAAAACCTTTGGCTATGTGAAATCAAATATGAGGAACATAAAAAATGTAAGTTAAAGATGGAAAGTATTTGTAAACCATTCATCGGACAAAGGAGGAACTAGTATCTAGAATATATAAAGAATTCTCAAAACACAGAGTAAAAAAAAATCCAATTCAAAATTGGGCTCAGATCTGTGGCTCACTCATGCCTGTAATCCTAGCTTCTCAGAAAGCTGAGATCTAAGGACTACTGTTTGAAGACAGACCTGGACAAGGAAGTGTACACAACTCATCTCCAATTATCCAGCAAAAAGCTGGAAGTGAAGGTGTGGCTCAAGTGATAGAATGCTAGCCTTGAGCTAAAAGGCTAAAGGACAGCACCCAGACCCTGAGTTCAAGTCCCAGTAGGGCACAAAAATGTATAAATAAAAAGTGGACAAAAGACAATGAAGGGTCAATTAATTGATGAAGGATCCACAGATGGCAAACAAGCAAATGTAAAGACATTCAGTACCATCATCTGTCAGGGAAATGCAAATGTAAATGTGAACTCCCAAGTAAGACATCACTGATCATTCTCAGAAGGGCTAAAATAAAAAGAACGATAACATTAAAAGCAAAAGAGACTGCATTTAGAGCAGGATGGTGGATCTGGGAGAGGGAGTTGAATCACTCATGTCTACTGGTGGGAGTGGAAAATAGTCCATCCAACAGTCTCATAGACAACCAAATTTACAAATGCCCTATGACTCAGCAGCTGTACTCTGGCACTCATCTAGAGAAATGACAAGTATAGTCACAAATGCTCCTAGCATCCTTATCCCCGAGACCCTCAAATCAGCCCAAGATATTCTTCCACAGGTGAATGGTTATAAGCATTAGTACATATATACCATGGAATAAAAAGGAACCTATTGTTGATACAGGAAACTGGATGAATCTCCAGGGAATTATGTTGAAGTTTTTGTTTGGTTTTATTTTGCTGGTCCTGGGGCTTGAACTCTGGGCCTGGCCTCTGTCTTGGAGCTACTTATGCTCAAGGCTAGTGTTCTACCACTTGAGCCACAGCACCACTTCTGGATTTTCTGTGTAGTTTACTGGGGATAAGAGTCTCACAGACTTTCCTGCCCAGGCTGGCTTTGAACTATGATCTTCAGATCTCAGCCTCCTGAGTGGTTAGGATTATAGGCGTGAGCCACTGGTGCTAGCATGTCGAAGTTTTTAAGAAGGCAATTCCAAATGATTCCATTTATGTTATAATTTTGAAATGTCAAAAATTTACAAGTGAAGAATAAATGAGTGCTTACCAGGGTTCAGAAAGGGGACTAGGACACTGGGGTGATTCCCAAAAGGACATCAGGAGAGATGCTTAGTGGTAGTGGAACTGTTCTATTCACATACAAAGGTGTTAAAAGTGCATACTACAAAATACACATGCACCCACACATATCAGTACAACCCTATGGGGGGTGTTTACTACATCTAGCTAGAAACACTCCTGTGGGATATAGAAGATTAGTGGATTGTATAAAGATCCTGGGAATACTTTGCAAAATTTTACTATTCATGAAAACTGTGCAAAGGATACACAGAATCTCTATTATTCAAGACCGCATGAAATCCTTATCTTAATAAAGATTTTTTTAAATGAAGTTCCCTTTTAAAAGAGCACTTGGGCCAGACATGGGTGACTCACACCTGTAATCCTAACAATTTAGGAGATTGAGAACTGAGGATCATGGTTCAAAGTCAGCCCAGGAAGGAAATTCCATGAGACTCTTATCTCAAATTAACCAGCAGAAAGTTGGAAGTGAAGTTGTGGCTCAAGTGGCAGAGCCTAGGCACTGAGTTCAAATCCCAGGACTGGCACAAAAGAAAGAAAAGATAAAAAAAGAAGGAAAGAAGAAGGAAGGAAGGAAGGAAAGAAAAAGAAAGAGAAAGAAAGGAAGGAAGGAGGGAGGGAGGGAGGAAAGAAGGAAAGAAAGAAGGAATAAGGAAAGAAGGAAAGACCCAGCAATCCCACTTTTGGGCATTTACCCAAATGTTTACAAACAAGACCACACTAAAGCTACCAGCACAACTATGTTTATTGCAGCATTATTT